>NW_026854214.1:0-81688 GCF_026571515.1 Ruditapes philippinarum | reverse complement strand
TATAAAATAAATTATGTATTAAGGGTGATATTTAAAATATGAAGAAATACATTTAAAATGTTAGTTATTTGAGTTAAATTAAACGTGTATTATAGAGAACATTGATTAAAAGTAATAATTAAATCAGTTGTCAAGTACACTGTACGCAGTGTGGAAAATATAAAAACAAAGGGAATCATTATTTTTGCCATTTAATTTTGAAATGCTTGGATACTAATTTTATCTCCCCGTCTTTGGCCGAGGACCTGACCCTCAATGTCCGCGATTTACGCTCTAGATCGGGTATACAAGTCAGCTCCGTATACTTCCGGGAGATTAAAAATTAAACAATGATGTCATTCTAAAAATACAACGATGATGTCATTCTAAAATAAAACGATGATGTCATTCTAAAAATAGAATCCAATATGGCGCCGCGCATGCGCAGTCGTGACGTTAAAGAGGCGCCTATACTACTCTGGGAAATTCGAAGAAATATTTGCATACACAGTAGGTTTATAACTATTTAGTATTTAAACAAGTAAAACGTGTAAGCAGCCGAATAGCTCAGAGGAACTCAAGAGCCGCGGAATCGTATTCCGAGTGTCAGGGGTTCGAGTCCCTGCCAGGCTGTTACATATCAATATAAATCTGTCAAGAAAAATAGGAAGGAACTGTCTAAAATAATTATCACCCTAAATAGTATTCGGATAGGATTCGGACAGTCTTTAAAACTTTAATGTAAATATCACAATAATACTTCTTTATATAATATTTCTATTCTTTGACAGGGACACAGAACATCTCTTACATGTTTAAGAAACAACAAATTTACATAATATATCTATCTAAGATATTCTTTATCTTCTCAATAGTAACAGACGCAAAACACGGTACTTAAGCGCTTAGACGAACGCAGACGCACGCTAAACGTTTCTGGGAATAAGAAACGCACGCTTTCAGACGCACGATAAACGAAAAACGATACACGGAAAACGATAAACGTTAAACGCTTGTAAACGATGCACGCTTGAGAAAGCGTTTCAGCAAACGCACGTTGCACGCTATACGCACGCACGTTACACGAAAAACGGACGCACGAAAAACGCTATTTTTTGACAACCGAAACGTTCACCCTACTGTAAGTTCTCCTTACCAATAATCTTTTCAACAATGTGCCAAGCTGTCATTGCAAATCTGGTTCCAACACGAAATGCCGTACCACTGCAAACACTTGAATATAGAAGACCAACGGAGGGCAACTTATTGGCATATTCATATACATATGTATCTTTCAGTGTGTTATCAACGGGTGTTCTAAAGTTATACCCTTCGGAACGTCTGGTACTAAAATCTACAATTTTTCAAAATAAGCATTTTGATACTCATGCTGAAAGAAATGAGTATTTTATTTGTGCATTAAGCGCTATATCAGCCATATAAAACAATTTTTAAAATCAGAGAAAATATAATTATAAATCATATCTTTTATGCTACAATTAATAAGTTGAAAATAAGTTGAGATAATAATAATTTTGAGATAACTTACCATCCTGATTTTCTACGTAACCATCTCCATGTATATATTTCTTATCCATTTCAGTTCGTCTATCCTAAAAGAAAGCCTGTTCATTGTAATTTCAGATGTATTCAATCGCTCTAATATGTTTTCAACATAGATAAAACTGAAGAGACCACTTATTTTTGTTGACGTTTCAACTGATAATTTCTATCAAATTAGGAAAATATTATTAGAAAAAATCTCTATTTCAGGAATAACCGACATTATTTGTGTCACCGTTTTGCAAAAGCCTAGCTTTTATAATCAATTCCTTTAATAAATGCATAGAAAAATAGCCATTCATAATCAAGAAATGGATAACAATCAAAAATAATTTTCTGATTATACCTGAGGCGTATCCTGGTCATACCAATATTTTTGCTGCTTCTCTCTAACTGTTTGCAGATTTGATTCCATCCCTCAAACATTAATTGATCAACAAAGATATATTTTTTAGGCATTGGTATTTGAATTAAACAGTAAACGTAATCTCATCTAAAAAAAATAACTATTCTCTGATTAAGGAAATAGTCTTTCATCCGTACATTTTATGTATTAATTTATTTTTTGTTAAACGTTGACCTTGATGTTTAAAGCTTGATGGTCAAGAAAAAAAACTCGTTTTTCGTACGTATCTTTATTTACTACTTTAATTTGTCGTTAAACGTCGTCAGAGAGGTTCTAAGCAGCTACACATAAGTCCAAACATATAAAAAAAGAAAAGAGTACCACGACCACTTACACAGTTGGACTAACGTACGATGAAAAAATATTTGTTCTGATATTCTTATGAAGCTTGGTCTACAATTTGTATATATAAATAAATAGTCCTTACCGACAATAAGTTTTCCTTTACTGATACTAATTTTATGTTATAAAACTATCGGACCGTCGGTATTCTTTAGAAATTCAAATAAATATTAGAGGAGTGTTTTAATTACAGAAATCGTAGGTATGTGTTTTTAAAGGATAAATGATAGTTGTTGTATAGTTATTATTCCAATATTTAGAAACAGTGACAAAAACATACATTTTTATATACAAGTTTGAAGTATATTCAGTAATTATCAATCAGCCGGTGTAGCGTTGTAAGTGATCCCAATAGAATAATGACCCCGGTGATTATTTTATGTAAAATAGTGACCCCCTTCTATAAAAAGTGACCCCCTTGTATATAAAATTATGACCACTTATTTTATCTATAAAATATTGACCCCACCTAACATAATCTCATATTACAATTTCGTATACGTGTTGTTGCTGTTGTTGTGCCGATTGCTGCTTGTGGTACTACTGTGGCTACTGTCGCGATAACAGCTGGCGAAATAAAGGTAAAATTCAGAGGTCCCGCTAAGATTAAGCGAACATTTAATAAAAATAAAAATTAAAGTATTAAATGCTTAATGCAGATTGTCTTTTCTAAAACATTGTTCATTTACAGTGAGAACGCAGATTTTCGGTAAAGAATGAGTTGAAAGCACAGAGCAAAGCAATATTTATTTTTCCTCATATTTTGCCTTCATTTAGACAATTCAGCTATATAGGCCATCATCTTTTTATATGTAAATAGATATTTAGACTGAAAGAAATCAGAGATAGCGTGCATATTAAGCAAACATTTATCATACGAGCTGCACTCTGCTTTGTTTGTAATCGCGCAGTGATGTAGCGTTCGTTCTACGCCCTCGTGATATAATTCCTCGCATCGGAATTTTATCAAGCGAAAAAACGAATCAATATTTTGTACGTTGTAGAATCTACATTCTATTCAAAATGATTCGGAAATAAACTCATAATGAATTTATTGAACGAGTTGAATAAAATTATATTATACCATAAGATTGTTTTATTCACCGAGTTCAATAAATTTAGTAATGAACTTACACGAACTTAATATTCTTTTTATCGCATACCAAAAATAAAGACCGTTTGAAGTGATAAAGAAACATTTTTAATTTACTCGCTTACAGTATAACGCTAACATTAAGCACGTCCTGACGCTATGTTTTTATAATAACAAAAATGACGTCACATCAAAATATATAAACACGGCCGTGCAATACCATTTTTACGGAGTCGCAAAATCGGCACGGGTTTGTGATAAATATTAATAATGCACTCAAAAGCAGGCTCGAAATTTAAAAACTGTTCTTATAAGCTGAACGCTACGATAAACTACAGCTCGAATGACGTTGAAAGAAATTGAGACCACATTAATATACTTTTACAACATAACATGGCTAGTTCAAAAACAAATTATTTTTATTTCGACAAAACAAAAAAAAAGAACCTGCTTAAGTCGTTTGTAGTTTTCAATCGACAAAATCGTCTATGGTACTTCTATAAACTTATAAGAACTGCGAACTTTCGCAACCATTTAACGTCCGTCATAGAAAATGACACTTCACCTTACAAGACAGTAATGTTACTTTAATATTTCTATGTTAAGGGCTATCGAAAGTTGTTTTCATAATTAAAGCCCTAAAAAAAGCTTTGTTTTGCTCCGGATACTACAATGTGTTATGCGTTGTTCAAAAAAGCCATTTGCTAATAAAAGAAAAATATTTGAGTCGCACAAAACAAAGGAAAGTTGTCCCTGTATATGAATATTAACTATAAGTGCAATATGTCTTCTTTATTTTTCGATCATTATAATGTCGGTCTGGCAAAATTACTTTTTTCTTTGAATTGCGGTAACTTAACGCATCTTTTAATTAAGATGGCCAAGATGGCCCTAGATTGTTCACCTGACCCATGGGACTCATCCGAGTAATTACTTAGACAAGCATCTGTACCAAGTTTGATGACAATAGAGTCAAAAATGTGACCTCTTGAGGGAGGTTTTTCAATATTTGGGCAGTGTGACCTAGTTTTTAACCCAATGTTACCCATATTCAAACTTGACCTGGAAATAATCAAAAAAAACTTGTAGACCAATTTTCGGCCGGGATATTTGGATCATAACAGAAGCCATTATACTGTTAACAAGATTGTTCTATTTTAAGCTTCTGTGTCCTAGTTTTTGACTGAGATAACTAACACGTATTCGAACTTGACCTAGAAATCATCAAAACAACCTTTCTTATCAATTTCCAGAATTTTTGGACCAAAACTGCAGCAGCTAGAGTGTTAACAAGATTTTTGTATTTTGTGGTCCTGTGTCCTAGTTTTTGACCGGAGATAACCAATATTCAAACTTGGCCTACAAATCATCAAAACAATCTTCCTGACCAATATCCAGAATATTGGAATGAAAACTGCAGCCTCTAGAGTGTTTACAAGATTTTTCTATATTTAGATCCTGTGACCTAGTTTTGACCCGAGATAACCTATATTCGAACTTGAGCTGTATTTCATTGAGACAAACATTCTGACAAAGTTTGATGATGACGCCGAACAAAGCCCCATCACTATACCTCACATTGACCACTTTGTGGTCAGGTGAGCTTAAAAGGAGCTATACCTTGTTTTTGATTTTTCCCAGCTTTCTCATTAAAAGGGCATATAAGCATTATATGTATTCCATGTGTGCAGTGTAATGTAAGCATTCTGAAACAAGAAACGGTGATCTGGTCTGAAATTTAAAACACAGATGCAAGTGATCGTAAAATATTTCATTTTTTATAGTTAAAAGGCGATTGAGGCATGGAAAAGGACCATGTTTAATGGGAAAAGGACTACATTTAATGACAGCTATGGAAGTGATGACAAAAATCCTTTTTATTTTTTTGACCAATAATTAAGCTACTCATATACACCCCTAAAATTAGGCGCGAAGTGATGAGGCGGATTACTTAGTTTTATAAACTTTGAGTATATAGATCGTAAGTTAAAAACAAGAGCTGTCACAGGAGACAGCGAAGCTCGACCTTAGAAAGTAAATTATTGTTGACTTAATTGTTATTAGGTGAATTTTTATGAATGGTTTTACAATGAACTTTAGTGAAGTGTTAGTAATTGAACTTTTATGAAGTGTAATTAAGTACATTATAAGTGATGTGTTAATATAATAGACAATGATTCATGACAGTAGAACTTTTTCTATGATGACGAAGCGAGTAATAAAAGATGTTAAACGTGCATGCATTGATGTAAATAACTTTATAAAGTAGAACATAGTAAATAAAATTTAGATAAGATGAACACCTCTTTTTGTTTTATTTGGTTATATAAATAAGTATCTAAATCTGATACTAGACGAATCTCAAAAAATGAGCATCTTGTTGAGGTAAATTAATTTACTAATCATATTACACGCCTAATATGCCCGCAGGATCGCTCCACAAGTAAGGGCTTTATGGTTTGGGTGGGGGTCATTATTCTACAAGGTGGTTACTATTCTATGTGAGGGTCATTTTTCCACCTGTAGGGGAGTCATAATATTATGACTCCCCGGTCATAAAATTATGACTCCGCGGTCATAATATTATGACCGGGGTCATTATTTTATATAAAATATTGACCGAGGGTCATTATTTTATGGGGTCAGTTGACAACGTTACACCGGCTTAGTTGAGTTTTGGTTATCAAAATACGTATATCTATAATTCGATCCTCGAGCAAAGCAAAACATTTTTGGAACAATTGATATTCGCCATTGAGAATTAAAACAGTTGTTTCTCACCGCTCATTAGAATTCATGAGGGATTAATAGTTGGTCACGTGCGTACAATCATTGTGTTAAATATGGAAAGCTGTATGGGACCTGACCTCCGTTACTATATACATGTAATTCAATGTAAATTATATAGTAACGACTTTTCCATAATTAAACTGACATCCGTGTTTATCAATTAATTTTAAATGCGTTTACTTTGTGAAAAAAAAACAGTCGAATAAACAAAATGTCGAAGCTAAAGACTAAACAATCAATAACACTCACCAACGAAATTCGCGTCCAAATCTTTTTTATACCGTACATAAACGAAAAAAAAACCAACGTGTATTTTCTACGTCACACTTTATTTAAACTTTATTGGAATTATACGAATATCATTTTTGTAGAGCGAAGATAGTATTCCGGGTAAGGTATTTGTGCATACATATACAGCATTGATCGAGACCAATATTTTAAAAATATATGTCTAGGTTAAAGTTCATCAACATGTAAGTACTAACAAAATTAAATTGGAAAGGCGCGGCACATTGGCCACAATAAAAAGTCGTCATATAATAATTCGCCACATTTAAGTAACGAATAACCACAGATATTAAAATATTAAAAATAGCATTAACAAAACAAATAAACCATTTATAAATTAAATGCGTTTACTTTGTAAAAAAAAGTAATTGAATAAAACAAATGTTGTCAAAATATTTTTTTTATCCTTTCCCTTCAGGTGCTTATACCTATAACATAGAGACTTAAACAATTATTATTGTTATCAATCTGAAATATCATTTAAGTCAGGCGAATTGTCATTTCACTGCTCCGAAACGTTATTTTGAATGGGGAATCGTTACAAACTTTAAACTATTAGAGGACAGTCACTTCGATGTGGAGAATCATTACCATTTCAATTTGAAACTTATATTAGCAGTCTTATCTTTCAAAGACTTAGCCTTCAAAGTTAGAAATTGAGAAAACTTCTTACTTGTCCGATTTTTAAATCCGAAAATAAAATAAAAATATCGCTGTTCAGTTTTGTTGTGTGTAGTCCTTACATAAGTTTACATAATAAATAAAACTAGCGTTTTCACACAAGCAAATAATTGCATGATATTCAATTTAAATCCTCAAACCTTTAACGTTCTTTATTTATTGCTATTAAACAATCAAAACGGATGAAAGAATAAATTAACCTGAAAACACCTTTCCACGGGTACGTTCTTGGACTGTGTAATTTGATGCCAAGGTTCCCACACCAAGATTCAGGTAAATCGAGATCATAACACTTTTACTTAATAACTTAATTGAAAGTATGGAACGCCGATATTGTCGTATGCTATCAATGTGTTTGATATCTTGTGAAATGATGATATTATTTTGTCATTTAAGCATATTAACATGTGCAATTTACATCATATCTTGTCTAAAGACAATGCTGACTTGTTCAAACAGCATGTTAACTTGTCAAATAATCATTATGACATGTGCAGACAAAATGTTAACTTATCAAAGTATCATGATGACTTGTGCAAACGACATGTCAACTTGTCAAAATATCATGATGACTTGTGCAAACGACATGCTAACTTGTCAGAATTTCATGATGACATGTGCAAACAGCATGTTAACTTGTCGAATTATCGTGATGACATGCTCAAAATACCTTAACAAGTTAACATTTTTGCACAAGTCATCACGGTTTTTTGACAAATTAACATGTTGTCTGCACAAGTCATCATGATAATTTGACAAGTTAACATGGCATTTGCACAAGTCATCATGATACATTGACAAGTTAACATGCTGTTTGCACATGTAATCATGAAATTTTGACAAGTTAACATATCGCTTTCACAAGCCACCATGATACTTGGACAAGTTGGCATGTTGTTTGCACATGTTATCACGATGATTTGACAAGTTAACTTACTGTTTGCACATGTCATCATGAAATTTTGACAAGTTAGCATAGCATTTTCACAAGTCATCATTATACTTGGACAAGTTAACATTTCGTTTGCACAAGTCATAATGATACTTGGACAAGTTAACATGTTGTATGCACATGTCATAACGATATTTCGACAAGTTAACATGCTGTGTACATATGTCATCATGGAATTTTGACATGTTAGCATGGCATTTGCACAAGTTATCATAATACTTTGACAAGTTAACAGTACGTTTTGACATGTCAGCATGAAATTTTGACAAGTTAGCATAGCATTTTCACAAGTCATCATTATACTTGGACAAGTTAACATTTCGTTTGCACAAGTCATAATGATACTTGGACAAGTTAACATGCTGTATGTACATGTCATAACGATATTTCGACAAGTTAACATGCTGTTTACACATGTCATCATGGAATTTTGACATGTTAGCATGGCATTTGCACAAGTTATCATAATACTTTGACAAGTTAACAGTACGTTTTGACACGTCAGCATGATACAAAATAACATGTCATTTGCACAAGTCATCACGATTCTTTGACAAGTTCACATGTTGTCTTCACAAGTCATCATGGTAATTTGACATGTTAACATGCTGTTTGCACAAGTCATCATGATACTTTGACAAGTTCACATGCTGTTTGCACATGTCATCACGATAATTCGACAAGTTAACATGTCGTTTGCACAAGTCATCATTATACTTTGACAAGTTAACATGGCGTTCGCACAAGTCATCATGACACTTTGACAAGTTAACATGCTGTTTGAACATGTCATCACAATAATTCGACAAGTTAGCATGCTGTTTGTACATGTCATCATGAAATTCTGACAAGTTAACATGTCGTTTGCACATGTCATCACAATAATTCGACAAGTTACCATGTCATTTGCACAAGTCATCACGATACTTTGACAAGTTAGCATGTTGTCTCCACATGTCATCATAATAATTTGACAAGTTAACATGCTGTTTGTACAAGTCAGCATGTTCCTTTGACAAGACATGATGTAAATTGCACATGTTAACATGCTCAAACGACAAAATAATGTCATCGTTTCACAAGATAACAAAAACATTGATTACATAAGACAGTAACAGCGTTCCATATGAAAGCATTAAAATTCAATAGGACTTCGATTGATGAATTCATTACTACATGAAAACAGCAGGTATAAAGTTCAGGTTCTCTTGACAAGACAAGATGGATAAAAACAAAGCTTACACCGAAAAATCTTCCTGAAGCTTTATTTAAATACTCAAATTTATGTAAACAAAATAATGCATTAATCAAATAAATTCTATCACATTCTTTGCTTTATACAACACACATTTATTGACTAATTTCAACATAGGTCAGATATATATAAAATGTCGCTGTTACTTGCAACTGTAATAAAATACATGTAAATCATACATGTAAAACAATTACTATTGTACTAACATAAAATCGTTTAACCCTAACCACCCTAAATATCTTAAATGACATGTTCATCTTTCAATCTGGATAAAACCATTCATCATGTTAAGATTTCAAAATAAATAAAGACTGAATGGCGAACAGTAAAGACCAAGATCAAACGCCACGAACACGCCGGTTGATCTTACATATATATTGAACAATCAAATAAATATCAAGACTTCATGATACAACAATTTAAACAGGAGGAAAGCTGGAGTCAAAAAAAGATACAAAATAGTTGCATGATACTTCTATAGTAAACTGGACAAAAGACCGCACGACTGATAAAAATTATTTGTGGCTATTGTATGTTTGCTAAATTTTGGCTTGAAATTTATCGCGTTCTATGCTGTGTATACATAGATTTGTAACAACTTATAATTGATTAGTAAAATTAAATGATGAATGATAATTTCCCATACAATGAGAACGTATAAATTCTCCATGAAAAGAGCACCTCCTAAAACACATCAAACCTTGCTTCTTGTTTGTTTTTATTTTCTCTATAGATATAATGGTCTTCATTTTACTGCTGCTTATTAAACTAAAAATGAATGACTAAAACAATGGCAATAAATACTGTATTCAAATCTTAAATTGAAACAAATAAAATACTTTACAGACAAAATGAAGACCTTCTTTTTTGTTTTTTTAACAAAATTTGAGAAATTCTGGATGATTCATGGTAAACCCCGTGAAATCATGCACAAGACACTAGTCAATACAGAGAATTACGCAAGATTACATCAAAAATGTCACGAAGCATTAAACAGTGCAAGGCTGGGGTTTATCATGAACCAGATTAGGTTAATGTATAATTACCTGGGCTTGATACATTTTAGCCACAGTTATAACCATGTTTAATACATGATGTTTACTTAACAAAACATTTTATTTGATTACTGTAACCCAATTAATATTTGCGAATACAAATTTTCGCGTTTTGCCGAGGTCGGACATATTCGCGAATATTAATTTCCGCGTTTTCTTGATTTCCGAAAAAAAAGAATTTGCGGATTGGAAAGTCCGATAGGGCCGTAAAATCCATTAGCCGACTATTAATCTTCAATAATTGAGGTCATTATTGCTGTCATAAATGGGATTAATAATACGCTAGCCTTATATTGTATTGGTAAGTGAATTGTGATCACAATTCAGCAAAACATTTTATCTATATATGTATATGTACGCATCGTTCGTCTTCATTTCTAAACATGTCGTTAAAAGGGTGGTTGATAAAAAATAAACCCTCAGAATGCAGTGGTAACTGGACTATGGAATACAGTTTATCTAGAAAAGTCTTTAAGAAATTCAATTTAAGCGTTTCATTAAAACATACCTTCTCCAATCAGGGATCGAACCAACAACGAGAAAAATTATGTTATATGAGTCCGCAATCTAACCAATTTAAACAACTGAGCTATACAGGCTGTTAAGTTTGTCGGGTAAAAATCGATACTAGTATGAAACCATTTTGTATTTCACTGTTTGTAATTATGTACACCCTATCCCTTTTGTGATGCTCAATAGGTTTATACCACCTTTGTCTTAACAATTCACTCAAACAATTATTTTATAGGATCCAGAAAACAATAGCCCTTTGTGATGCTCGATAGTTTTCCCACTTTTGTCAAACGATTTATTCAAACATTTATTTTATAGGGTCCAAACAGGTCGAGGTCACTGGACTTGAGGACAAAAGGCAAATTATTTCTTTTGATATTTATAAAATAGTAGTAGTTTACTTAGTTTGTGTTTTTATTGCTTTATGGGAATATTCATAACAATTCATTACTTCCTTACAAGTCAAGACAAGTCAAAAGATTTATTCAGTAAATAAAGGCCACAGGCCCAAAATACATGTCATACAAAATATGATATTTAACATTATAAGGTTGTGTCTTTTACAAGTTTTGACAATCATTACATTTAAATGCTTCTGTGCTATAGATATCATGAGGTGGTAAATATAAGTAGAGATTTTCTTAATTATAAAAATATCATTTGATGATAGTAATTCATAAAAGTTATGTAATTCATTTCCGGAATTATACCAGTTTAGTAAATAGGTATTTCTAATTTCTAAATATTTTTTACAATGAAAAAAAGCATGATATTCACAGTCAATATGATAAGTTAAATGATTTTCAAGACAAAAGTTGCAAAAGCGTTCTTGAAAAGGTATATTTAAATGCCTACCGATTTCAACATTAAGTTTGTGATTTGAACATCGAAATTTAGCATATGCTTTCTTATGTTTTACAGGGATTTCTATTAGAAGATACCGTTCTACATTTAATAAGCTTTTAAAATAACAATAATGGTGACATCTACTGGCATTGTTAATATCATCATGCCAATTTTGAGTATAACAATCTATTATGCGTTGTTTAAAAATGCTAACAAAAATATTCACATCTCCTATTTCTTGAGAAATCCAAATGTAACCAAATCCGTAACTGTATAAAAGTATTCGTATTTTGCTAGCCCAACAAGTTCTTCCAGCTTCATCTAGTGATTTTAACATTAAATAACATTGTTTTGGGTAACTGTATGGTGTCATAACTAATAGCTTACATCAATAACGGATGCAATTTGTATAATAAGTAATACAAAGTGGGAGTCTACCACATTCACCTTGTTTGTGTTTGTATTTTTTCGAACATTTAATAAACCCTTACAGAACATATTATGAACAGATTCTATAGTTGGACTAAATTCATACCCCCAAATCTGTGATCCATAACAAAGAATAGGTTTGATCATTGTATCAAAAATTTTAAAGTGTTCATTTATGGGAAAATTATCAAATGGTTTTTCATAACCTTTGATAGCAAAAATTGCTCTTTGAGCTTGTGAAGCTAGTTTATCATGAGCTACATTCCATGATAGTTGTGGAGTGAATAACAAACCCATATATTTATAAACAGCAGTTGTATTTACAGGCTGACCGCGAAAAGACCAAGATTCATAATTACGAAGACGACCTCCATTTCGAAATACAATTATCTCTGTTTTGTCAAGATTAATTTCCATGCCTGTGTTCAAGCAAAATTGATCAATTACATTAAGTTGTTGTTGTAATTTTGTAGCAGTTTCAGCACAATTTGCAACATCATCTGCAAACATTAAACAAAGAATATCAGGAATATCATTTGTAATGAAAATGCCTGTGCCACATTTCTCTCTTAAAAGGGAAGATAACTCGTCTATAAATAATGTAAAAATTGTCGAACTTGTCTTATCACCTTGCCTTGTACCAATGTTACAGGGAAATAATTCAGTAATCATAACATTGTTAAACAAATCAGTTGTTTTAACACATGAATAGAGATGAAAATACATTGATTTCAGAACTCGAAGAAAATTTCCAAAAACGCCCTTCTTTTCAAGTGACAAGAAAAGTTTAGAATGATTCACTTTATCAAATGCTTTACGGAAATCAACATAGAGACAGTAAAAGCGGCCACCCTTTTTAGAAAGATATTTTTGAACCATTGCTTGTAGACAAAAAACATTATCGATAGCCGAGTAACCACGCCTAAATCCTGCCTGAGATTCATCGATTTTTCTTTGATTTTCGGCCCAAACGTATAATCTTTTATTTATAATACCTGTAAAGACTTTATATAATGTATTTGTAATAGATATGCCGCGATAATTACCAGGATTATTACTTGGCCCTGATTTATGAATTGGTGTAATCATTCTATTTCTCCAAGATATTGGAAATTGCCCTGTTTCGAGTATTTTGTTAAATAGTGTATGCAGAATAGGCGCTATTTCATCTGATGTATGTTTATAAAATTCGGACGGAATGCCATATGGGCCACACTTTTATTATTAACTAATTTAGATATAGAATGTTTAATTTCTAGCAAAGTGAATGGTTCATTTAATGTCTGAGCTGTTTCATCGGCGGAATCATGTTCGTTTCCAACATAAGGATCAACAAACACTGAATTTTCGTCATACAACAAATCTCTAAAATAATTGAACCATTCTGTACAAGAAATACTAGGATCAGACATAGTAACAGTTTTGCCTTTCTTGACTATTTCCAAAAAGAACTTGGGTTGTTACTGTTTGATACTAGTTCTAGTCGATTAGATTTCTGATATTCAGATATTCGTACATTACAATAGTCTTTAAACCTATTTCGTTTATCTTTATATATTCGTAAGTCAGACGAGGAATTACTTAATCTAAATGTGCATAGCGCCGTGTATTTGTTTGCTTTTAACTCATTACATGTGTTATCCCACCACGGAGGTTGAGACGAATGAAAACAAAATTTCTTAAGCATGCATTTTCCAGCATCTTTATAAATAGAAGTAATACAGTCGACCGTAGAATTGACAGAGTTATCAATTGATTCCATTATCATCGTGTAGTGGTTATGAAACAATTCCCTAAATTTTTGCAAGAAATCTGTACCTGCAGACACACGCCATTTATATCTATCAAAGGTGTTCAATGATATTTGAGCAGTTTGGCTATCTGCGTTATTAGACTTAGAACACAAAAGTACAACATATAGGAAAATGATCAGATTCATCTCTAGTAAGAACCTCAAAATCTTTAATGTATGAAAATAGAGAAGAAGATGCGATCATAAAATCAACAACACTCGATCCATCATTTGAGAAGCAAGTAAATTCACCGTTTTTATCGCTTGGAAAACGACCATTAAGTATATGAATATCAAAAATACAGCATAAGTTTACTAAACATTTACCATAATTATTGCCACGTATATTATCCTTACTATGACGTACAATATCAAAAGTACTACCATTATAGTCAGTATTACCAAAAATAAAATTTAAATTATCACATGGGATAAAGTCTAAAAAAAATTTACATCGACTATTAAGGTCACCTGACAAAAATAACATGGTGTCCGGGTATTCATATGTAATTTGTTCAAAATGACTAAACATTTCATTGATACCGTTTTTATCGTCTCTATCATTATAGTAAGAACTTCCCTCAGGACTTATATATGTGAAATACATGATAATGTCATTACAATCAAATATTTTTGAAAAATTACAGTAAAGTACAACACAGTTCTCAAAATGATCAAATATTTGTCTTATTGATATAAGTTTATGAATAGTACTTTTCACGAAAACACTTATTCCACCGTTGTTCCTCAATGCATTATCTTTCATTTTCCTAACAAAGTCAAAATGCACATATGAATTTACAAAATTATTGAATTCTCCTTTGAATTTACTCCATGTTTCACATGTACTTAAAATATCAAAAGTATTCACAAACTACTATTACAGGTGCCCGTAAAATTCGAATATATCCGGTCAAGTAGCTTTGCATGAACAATGACTAAAATAAAAATTTCTCTCCAATTTATTCGCGAAATCGTGCGGATTTATTCGCGCAAGCAAATATTCGCGCTTCGTGGCCATCCGCGAATAAAGCGAATATTAATTGGTCGCGAATATTCGTTGGGTTACAGTATGTACATACATGTACAGTAAGTTACTGCCCTACTTGAAATATGTGCTTTTTTATTATCATGAAAACTGTAAAGTAATAGTTACAACACAAAACAGAAAAGTGCCTTAAGGAAATTTTATACATATAAAGACACAAATAGCAAAATTAAATGTATATAACAAAAGGCTGGCTGATGATGGAACAAGTTGTGTAATGTAATTACAATCAATGTCATTTAAAACAATTTATCTATGTTATAACATATATAAATAAATCATCGCATGTGATATTATCGTCTGTAGGATATTATTATCTTGCAATGTTTTGAACTTTAGAACTGTGTGAATTTCAGGAATTATTAAAATTAAACATTAATTCCTAAGACCCAAGAAACTATATTACTGGACATTGGAAATTTAGAAAACCTCTGTCTAAACGCTGATGAAAAGTTACCGTACTGTAAGGAAAATGCACGCGCAACAATTGAAAATGTGCAAGAGTCGTAGAGATTTTCCTACAATAATTGGATAAATTATTTGAAATATCTCCTGATTCATTAACACTAAACTAACATTTTCATTTTATTAGACCACGTATAGTAAACACCTAAAAAAACTAACATAATACCTAACAACTAACATAACAGGTTTTCTGCACAACATGCATGTACACGTGCACTACATGAAAATATATTTCATATATATATGAAAGGCACCTCATTAAGTACATCACACTTTTTAAACTCATTTATCGAATGTTATTTGCTAGTAAAGTCTGTATACTATTCATTTATGAAAAATACAATTAGTTTTTATACTTAAACGACAAAGGCTAGTGTGTTATGAAAGGACATTTAAGATTTAATCGACATTGCGCATTATTACCTTTTTTAGATTATCTTTTACAGATGATAAACTTACATTGATATTTTTTCTTAACAATATGCGAAGACCTTATACATGTAATACGAAAGTACTGTTAAAATCATACGCCAATTTGCCAATATTTCTCTAGATTGCACATTTGAACAACAAAATACACCCTCGAGGATTCTCCTTTGAAAAGTAGGGCAAAGGAATGATACGAATTTCTAAGTATGGTAAATGTAGAGACCACAAAAAGGGATAAATCTATTTTTTCATACCTTTGATCCGAAGCACCTTAAACTCAACAGGTTTTGCATTTTTAAACTCCATAAATCACATGACCTTTGATGTGTCCTCTAAGTTCTAAGCAAGTATTGCTATTGTTTAAACTGTTCATACAATTTCTTGTGATAAATACAAATTGCAAAAGAAAAAAGATGATTGAAAGTTTAAAGAAAGAAAACGAATTGTTTTACCTTTCTCGAAGAAAGTGCTGACAAAATAAATTACATTGCAAAATGTGAAAACAAATGACAAACTGTCATAATGAAATATTTCAATTACAAAAGCTATTACACAAAGTTATGTTTTAAGTACTGATAGGAACTTATTTTATTCTACCAATACCATTATAGATATTGATTTAAGTACTTATTGTTGTAAAAGCTAGCATTTTTGAAATTATAAACTTGTGTGGCGGTCATCTTGGAAGTTTTCGTCGTATTAAATGTTTACAAGTGGGTCCAATCTTTTTTTTGTTTTCTTGTTAAGCCATAATTTTATTTGTACCCAAATAAGGTGCTTTCCCCATTGTTTTGGTATTTTTTAACACATTGACTTGACTACCTGTTTATTCTTGCAAAAAAGAATTTTACCCATTAGAAACACTTTTTCCATACAAAAACTTTTCCAGGATTTATATTTCAAATGATTCTTGGTTATTTAAAAAAAAGTATCACATCCAGATTTTGATCACTGGTTTTTAAAATAGATTATCTGCAAAATTTTGATCACGTGATGCCATAGATTTATAGATCGAGCTTAGTTTGGTTCCCATCTCGAATGTGTAATTCTGATCAAATTTTCTTTGGGGTGGTAAGTGATAAGCAAACTCTGGATATCCACTTTTAAACACAGCAACGACTTTAAGCGAAGAAGGGTCTTCTTTTGAAAGTATTGGAGAACCTGAGGCACCTGGTCCTACAAACGAATCGAACAAAATTCGGTCTGGACTATCATATCCATTGTAACCTCTATCAACACTATCGGCATCGTTGCCTGTTAATCTAATCATCGAACGATATGTTTCACGGTTTGTTTTAATTAAGTCTATTCCAATTTTGATAATTACCTCTACGGCCTCCTTCCTTAGAATCATAGCACTGGGCGTCACTACTTTATTTCTGCCGTCATGTCCATAACCGATTATTGCTACATCACGTATTAAATTATTCTCACCAAAAACATCATTGCGTAACAGTGGTAAAGGCGGTGGCAATAATGATGCATCATCACTGAACTCTAAGACGGAGATGTCAAGATCTTTGTCAGTAAATATGTCCAATCCTTTAAGATTATATGATTTTGATGGGTCACAAAAAGTAATGTGGACGTCATTTTGGGTGAAACCAGGTTTGTTGAGCTTGTTGTAGTCATAAATTTTCGTTCCATGGGGATCTGAATAACAAATAAAAATAACACTGTTAAACTTAATGCACATTTATTAGCCATTGTTGCAATGCAATAGCACAATTAACATTATTTACATATACAAACATCACATAGTATGAATTACGAAGCTTGATTGATAAAAATTAACATCAATAATTGATTCAATTCTTTATGAGATACGTTATCAATATACTCCAAAAACATTTAAGTTAGACAAACAAATACTTTAGTTCTAAAAACTCTAAGTTCACCTTTTATTACTATGTGAATGCTTAGCATTTAAAAAAATGTCTTCATTGTAGTTTAAAAATTTCTGAAAACGCAAAAAAAAAGATTAACTAGAACCTCATTTGACTTTAATTGCTCTTTGTTTGGTATTTAAACCCCTATCAAATTTAAAACTTTTTTAAAAATCCTCCATTTAGAAGAAATGAAAATAAATGACATAAATAAGCTTCTTTGGCTATCATTTATCTGTTAAGTTCTCTTTACCAATAATCTTTTCAACAATGTGCCAAGCTGTCATTGCAAATCTGGTTCCAACACGAAATGCAGTACCACTGCAAACACTTGAATATAGAAGACCAACGGAGGGCAACTTATTGGCATATTCATATACATATGTATCTTTCAGTGTGTTATCAACGGGTGTTCTAAAGTTATACCCTTCGGAACGTCTGGTACTAAAATCTACAATTTTTCAAAATAAGCATTTTGATACTCATGCTGAAAGAAATGAGTATATTATTTGTGCATTAAGAGCTGTATCAGCCATATAAAAGAAAGCCTGTTCATTGTAATCTAATATGTTTTCAACATAGATAAAACTGAAGAGACCATTTATTTTTGTTGACGTTTCAACTGATAATTTCTATCAAATTAGGAAAATATTATTAGAAAAAATCTCTATTTCAGGAACAAACGACATTATTTGTATCACCGTTTTGCAAAAGCCTAGCTTTTATAATCAATTCCTTTAATACATGCATAGAAAAATAGCCAGTCATAATAAAAAATGGATAACAATCAAAAATAATTTTCTGTATATACCTGAGGCGTATCCTTGTCATCCCAATATTTTTGCTGCTTCTCTCTAACTGTTTGCAGATTTGATTCCATCCCTCAAACATTAATTGATTAACAAAGATATATTTTCTAGGCATTGGTATTTGAATTAAACAGTAAACGTAATCTCATCTTAAAAAATAACTATTCTCTGATTTAGGAAATAATCTTTCATCCGTACATTTTATGTATTAATTTATTTTTTTTGTTAAACGTTGATCTTGATGTTTAAGGCTTGATAGTCAAGAAAGAAATCTCGTTTTTCGTACGTATCTTTATTTACTACTTTAATGTGTCGTTAAACGTCGTCAGAGAGGTTCTAAGCAGCTACACACAAGTCCAAACATATAAAAAAGAAAAGATTTCCACGACCACTTACACAGTTGGACTAACGTACGATGAAAAAATATTTGTTCTGATATTCTTATGAAGCTTGGTCTACACTTTTTATATATAAATAAATAGTCCTTACCGACAATAAGTTTTCCTTTACTAATTTTATGTTGTAAAACTGTCGGACAGTAGGTACTCTATCAGTTGAAGCTTACTTGCGCTTCAATATTCGCGTGTATTTTAGGGTATATAAAAAATATTAATAAAGCACTCAGAAGCAGCACTCGACATCTAAACACTGTTCTTATAATCTGAACGATACAATAAAATACTTTTGAAAGCACTTGAACCCACATTAAAATTCTTTTACAACAAACATGGCTAGAGTAAACACAAATTATTTTTATTTCGCGAAACAAAAAAAAAGAACCTGTTTAAGTCTTTTGTAGTTTTCCATCGACAAAATCGTCTATGGTACTTCTCTAAACTTATAAGAACTGCGAACTTTTACAACCATTTAACGTCCGTCATAGAAAATGACACTTAACCTTACAAGACAGTAATGTAACTTTAATTTCTATGTTAAGGGCTATCGAATGTTGTTTTCACAATATATGCCCTAAAAAAACTTTTTTTTTTACTCCGGATACTACAATTTGTTATTCGTTGTACAAAAAAGCCATTTGCTAATAAAAGAAAAATAAAATATTTGAGTCGCACAAAACAAAGGAAAGTTGTCCCTTTATATGAATACTAACTATAAGTGCAATATGTCTTCTTTATTTTTCGATCATTAAAATGTCGGTCTGGCAAAATACCTTTATACATTTCTCTTTGAATTGCGGTAACTTAACGCATTTTTAAATTAAGAGGGGCCAAGATGGCCCTAGATTGTTCACCTGACCCATGGAACTCATCCGAGTAATTACTTAGACAAGCATCTGTACCGAGTTTGATGACAAAAAAAGAGTCAAAAATGTGACCTCTAGAGTAAGGTTTGGGCAGTGTGACTTAGTTTTTAACCCCAAGTTACCCATATTCAAACTTGACCTAGAAATAATCAAAACAAATCTGCAGACCAATTTCCGGGATATTTGTATAATAACAGTAGCCACTACAGTGTTAACAAGATTGTTCTATTTTTAGCTTCTGTGACCTAGTTTTTGACTGAGATAACTAACACGTATTCAAACTTGACCCAGAAATCATCAGAACAACCTTCCTGATCAATTTCCAGAATTTTTGGACCAAAACTGCAGCAGCTAGAGTGTTAACAAGATTTTTGTATTTTATGCTCATGTGACCTAGTTTTTGACCGGAGATAACCTATATTCGAACTTGACCTAGCAATCATCAAAACAACCTTTCTGACCAATATCCAGGATATTTGGATCAAAATTGCAGCCCCTAGAGTGAAAACAAGATTGTTCTATTTTGTGGTCCTGTGACCTAGTTTTTGACCGGTGATAACCCATTTTCAAACTTTGCCTACAAATCATCAAAACAATCTTCCTGACCAATATCCAGAATATTGGAATGAAAACTGCAGCCTCTAGAGTGTTTACAAGATTTTTGTATATTTAGATCCTGTGACCTAGTTTTGACCCGAGATAACGCATATTCGAACTTGAGCTGTATTTCATTGAGACAAACATTCTGACAAAGTTTGATGATGACGCCGAACATAGCCCCATCACTATACCTCACATTGACCACTTTGTGTTCAGGTGAGTTTAAAAGGAGCTATACCTTTTTTATATTTTCCCAGCTTTCTCATTAAATGGGCATATAAGCATTATATGTATACCATGTGTGCAGTGTAATGTAAGCATTCTGAAACAAAAAACGGTGATCTGGTCTGCAATTTAAAACAAAGATGCAAGTGATCGTAAAATATTTAATTCTTTATAGTTAAAAGGCGATTGAGGCATGGAAAAGGACCATGTTTAATGGGAAAAGGACTACATTTAATGACAGCTATGGAAGTGATGACAAAAATCCTTTTTATTTTTTTGACCAATAAGCTACTCATACGAGGGTTGTCCCAATATTCTGTGACAAGATTGTTTTAAAGCTAAATAAAACAGGTACAAATTTGATATTTTAATATGTTATAAACCCATATAATTTAAACATTTTCACAAATTTTCATAGATAAATATCAACAAACAACAAAAATATGCCATAAACACCATGGCAACTAACTGAATCGCGGCGCACGTCCAACGTCAAAGACGGCGTTAAATCTATATAAGGCGCCTTTCTCAAATACTCCCAATGGCTTTCAACGCAATAATGGTACCAATAAATCATCGATTTCTGACTTAAATCATGTGGTTGTTTATGTCTGTTGAATGTTTGGATGGCATACATTAATTTTTGCTATACGCGGACTTCCGGTCTCGTTACTCCTGTTTTTAGCTGTAGGAAATAGGCGACGAAGATCGGTCTTCCTATCCGTGTTTTCCTTATTTTCGCTTTTTGTAGCGCAAAACTCTGGTTCCGTTCATGCCTATTGTACACAAATGCTCAGAATATGTTGCTAAACTGTTATATATGGTATATTTGTTGAAAATCGTTATATGTGTCATCTCGAAATAGTCATGAAACCTGAGTGACATGTTCATTGCGCCGCAAATTCTTCGAACGTCGCAATTTTAACTTTCCTATTTTATATGAGATATTTTCATTTATTCGTATCTTTTTCGTTTTTTAAGTTATTTAACTAAAATTTTCAGAGATGATTTAAATATAGCAGCAGAGGAAGTCAACGTGACATTGTGCAGACACATCATCAGATATTTGAAATATACGTAATTAATTTCAACCTATTCATAACAAAATGTAAATTATTTGACGTGCGCCGGCAACTCAAACCAATGTCGTTAATACTGAAAATTTCTAAGTAACTAGGGTAAATTTTTTGTAAATGATTTGTTGTAATGTTAAATAATAAACTTAACGGTTATATGTGTGAATTATTTTCTATTGGCGTTAAAAATGAACCGGCTATAAAATTTGTCACGGACTTTTGGGACAACCCTCGTATATACCCCTAAAATTAGGCGCGAAGTGATGAGGCGGATTACTTAGTTTTATAAACTTTGAGTATATAGATCGTAAGTTAAAAACAAGAGCTGTCACAGGAGACAGCGAAGCTCAACCTTAGAAATAAAATTATTGTTGACTTAATTGTTATTAGGTGAATTTTTAATGAAGTGTTTTACAATGAACTGTAGTGAAGTGTTAGTAATTGAACTTTTATGAAGTGTAATTAAGTGCATTATAAGTGATGTGTTAATATAATAGACAATGATTCGTGACACTTATTCTGAAATAAGAGAACTTTTTCTATGATGACGAAGCTATAAGTTATAAAAATACGAAGTTATAAAAGATGTTAAACAAAGAACTTTGTGCATGCATTGATGTAAATAACTTTATAAAGTAGAACATAGTAAATAAAATTTAGATAAGATGAACACCTCTTTTTGTTTCATTTGGTTATATAAATAAGTATCTAAATCTGATACTATACGAATCCCAAAAACGGAGCATCTTGTTGAGGTAACTTAATTTACTAATCATATTACACGCACAATATGCCCGCAGGATCGCTCCACCAGTAAGGGCTTTATGGTTTGGGTGGGGTCATTATTCTACAAGGGGGTTACTATCCTATGTGAGGGTCATTTTTCATCCTGTAGGGGAGTCATAATATAATGACTCCCCGGTCATAAAATTATGACTCCCCGGTCATAATATTATGACCGGGGTCATTATTTTATATAAAATATTGACCGGGGGGTCATTATTTTATGGGGTCAGTTGACAACGTTACACCGGCTTAGTTGAGTTTTGGTTATCAAAATAAGTATATCTATAATTCGATCCTCGAGCAAAGCAAAACATTTTTGGAACAATCGATATTCGCCATTGAGAATTAAAACAGTTGTTTCTCACCGCTCATTAGAATTCATGAGGGATTAATAGTTGGTCACTTGCGTACAATCATTGTGTTAAATATGGAAAGCTGTATGGGACCTGACCTCCGTTACTATATACATGTAATTCAATGTAAATTATATAGTAACGACTTTTCCATAATTAAACTGACATCCGTGTTTATCATTTAATTTTAAATGCGTTTACTTTGTGAAAAAAACAACAACAAAAAACAGTCGAATAAACAAAATGTCGAAGCTAAAGACTAAACAATCAATAACACTCACCAACGAAATTCGCGTCCAAATCTTTTTTATACCGTACCTAAACGAAAAAAAAACCAACGTGTATTTTCTACGTCACACTTTATTTAAACTTTATTGGAATTATACGAATATCATTTTTGTAGAGCGAAGATAGTATTCCGGGTAAGGTATTTGTGCATACATATACAGCATTGATCGAGACCAATATTTTAAAAATATTTGTATAGGTTAAAGTTCATCAACATGTAAGTACTAACAAAATTAAATTGGAAAGGCGCGGCACATTGGCCACAATAAAAAGTCGTCATATAATAATTCGCCACATTTAAGTAACGAATAGCCACAGATATTAAAATATTAAAAATAGCATTAACAAAACAATTAAACCATTTATAAATTAAATGCGTTTACTTTGTAAAAAAAAAGTAATTGAATAAAACAAATGTTGTCAAAATAATTTTTTTTTCCAAAACTTGATATCCTTTCCCTTCAGGTGCTTATACCTATAACATAGAGACTTAAACAATTATTATTGTTTTCAATCTGAAATATCATTTAATTGAGGCGAATTGTCATTTCACTGCTCCGAAACGTTATTTTGAATGGGGAATCGTTACAAACTTTAAACTATTAGACGACAGTCACTTCGATGTGGAGAATCATTACCATTTCAATTTGAAACTTATATTAGCAGTCTTATCTTTCAAAGACTTAGCCTTCAAAGTTAGAAATTGAGAAAACTTCTTACTTGTCCGATTTTTAAATCCGAAAATAAAATAAAAATATTGCTGTTTAGTTTTGTTATTGTTATGTGTGTAGTCCTTACATAAGTTTACATAATAAATAAAACTAGCGTTTTCACACAAGCAAATAATTGCATGATATTCAGTTTATATCCTCTAACCTTTAACGTTTTTTATTTATTGATATTAAACAATCAAAACGGATGAAAGACACTTGAAAAGAATTAATAAAACCTGAAGACACCTTTCCACGGGTACGGTCTTGGACTGTTTCTGGTTGTCTAGTATACTTTTATTATATTTGGTGCCAATCAATGTAGTGAAAGGTTCCCACGCCAAGATTCAGGTAATATGGTGCAAATCGAGATCATAACACTTTTACTTAATAACTTAACTGAAAGCATTAAAATTCAATTGGACTGTTTCGATTGATGAATTCATTAATACATGAAAACAGCAGGTATAACGTTAAGGTTCTCTTGACAAAACAAGATGGATAAAAAAAAACAAAGCTTACACTGAAAAATCTTCCTGAAGCTTTATTTAAATACTCAAATTTATGTAAACAAAATAATTCATTAATCATATAAACATTCTTTGCTTTATACAACCCACATTTATTGACTAATTTCAACATAGGTCAGATATATATAAATTGTCGCTGTTACTTCCAACTGTAATAAAATACATGTAAATCATACATGTAAAACAATTACTATTGTACTAACATAAAATCGTTTAACCCTAACCACCCTAAATATCTTAAATGGCATGTTCATCTTTCAATCTGGATAAAACCATTCATCATGTTAAGATTTCAAAATAAATAAAGACTGAATGGCGAACAGTAAAGACCAAGATCAAACGCCACGAACACGCCGGTTGATCTTACATATATATTGAACAATCAAATAAATATCAAGACTTCATGATACAACAATTTAAACAGGAGGAAAGCTGGAGACAAAAAAAGATACAAAATAGTTGCATGAATTTTTTATAATAACTGGGCAAAAGACCGCATGACTGATAAAAATTATTTGTGGCTATTGTATGTTTGATAAATTGTTGTTTGCAATGTATCGCATTCCATAGATTTGTAACAACTTACAATTGATTAGTAAAATTAAATGATGAATGATAATTTCCTATACAATGAGAACGTTTAAATTCTCCATGAAAAGAGCACCTCCTAAAACACATCAAACCTTGCTTCTTGTTTTTTTTTCTATAGATATATGGTCTTCATTTAACTGCTGCTTTTTAAACAAAAAATGAATGACTAAAACAATGACAATAAATACTGTATTCAAATCTTAAACTGAAACAAATAAAATACTTTACAGACAAAATGAAGACCTTTTTTAACAAAATTTTAGAAATTCTGGATGATTCATGGCAAACCCCGTGAAATCATGCACAAGGCACTAGTCAATAGGGAGAATTACGCAAGAGTACATAAAAAATGTCACGAAGCATCAAACAGTGCAAGGCTGGGGTTTATCATGAACCAGATTAGGTTAATTTATAATTACCTGAGCTTGATACATTTTAGCCACAGTAATAACCATGTTTAATACATGATGATAACTTAACAAAACATTTTATTTGATTATGTACATACATGTACTGTAAGTTACTGCCCCACTTGAAATATGTGCTTTTTTATTATCATGAAAACTGTAAAATTATAGTAACAACACAAAACAGAAAAGTGCCTTAAGGAAGTATAATACATATAAAGTCACAAATAGCAAAAATATATGTATACAACAAAAGGCTGGCTGGTGATAAAACAAGTTGTGTAATGTAATTACAATCAATGTCATTTAAAACAATTTAACTATGTTATAACATATATAAATAAATCATCGCATGTGATATTATCGTCTGTAGGATATTATTATCTTGCAATGTTTTGAACTTTAGAACTGTGTGAATTTCAGGAATTATTAAAATTAAACATTAATTACTAAGACCCAAGAAACTATTTTACTGGACATAGGAAACTTAGAAAACCTCTGTCTAAACGCTGATGAAAAGTTGATGTTATTAACCAAACTGTACGGAAAGCGCACGCGCAACAATTGAAAATGTAACTGCTTGCGCATGAGTAGTAGAGATTTTCCTACAATAATTGGATAGATTCTTTAAATATCTCCTGATTCATTAACACTAAACTAACGTTTTTATTTTATTAGACCACGTATAGTAAATACCTAAAAAAAACTAACATAATACCCTAAAAACTAACATAACAGGTTTTCTACACTACATGCATGTACACGTTCACTACATGCAACTATATTTCATATACATATACATATATATGAAAGGCACCTCATTAAGTACATCACACTTACAAAATATTTTAAACTCATTTATCGATTGTTATTTGCTAACTATTCATTTATGAAAAATACAAGTAGTCGAGCCCTTTTTATACTTAAACGACAAAGGCTAGTGTTGTTATAAAAGAACATTTAAGATTTGATCGACATTACGCATTATACTTACACAAAAATGTACACCATAGCTATCTGTCATTTTTCAGATAACCTTTCACAGATTGATATTTTTTCTTAGCAATATGTGAAGACCTTATACATGAAATACGAAACTACTGTTAAAATCATACGCCAATTTGCTAATATTTCTCTTAATTGCACATTTGGACAACAAAATACACCCTCGAGGATTCTCCTTGTTTGGAGATTCTTACCCGAGCATTTGTTTTTTCTTTTGAAAGGAGATGGGGTATCCATCTGGCACTGATCAATCACGTCTGAGAATTGTATGAGCGGCTTCTACAGAGATACTAACGCATTTAGCTAAATACTTTGTTGTAAACCTTGCATTAGTATCAATCAAATTCTTTATTACTTTTTTCAAACATTTTTGGCGAAGTTACAGTTTTCGGACGGCGTGCATGATGTGTATCTTTTACTTAATCCACACCACTTTTAAATTTCTTACAACCTCGTGTGACAGATGAAAAAGAAAAAAGAAAGTTCATTGTTCCCATAAACACGACATATTTCATCAAATCTGTCTTTCGCCTGTATACCAAGAATACAGCGGTTCTTAATATAGGGCCGTATTTGGTCAATGAAAGGATACCTTTCCTCAACCATTTTAGGTTTAATATACACGAGTAGATAACGTTTATCAAGCCATTATCAAAGCTAGACTGAACATGTATTGTATTAATTGAGAGCTTAAACAACCATCTATGCGATACATGTACATAATCCGTGCAAAACGTGGTTAAAAGCAAGATAGTGGCCTAGTTGCATTCATAATTGAACACCCCTCGAATAATTCGACATATTAAGGAACATTGACAAACACATACCTATTTATGTAACTAACTAGTTTATAGCATATTCAAGAATTACTTATCAGCCGGCTCAGCCCAAAATTGTAAGCACCGGTTATCAAAATGTCTACAGTTCGATCATCGAGCAAAGCAACAATTGATATTCGCCATTGAGTATTAAAACAGTAGTTTCTCACCACTGATTAGAAATCATGTGTGATTGTGATTGTACGTGCGTACAAACGGAAATTTACTGATAGTTAAGTGATTTATTTAGTCGTCGTTCGTGTTTTATTGTCAAAAAAAAAGTTTGGCATCTGACATTTGCAGTGTCGATGTGCCAACATCTAAGCAGAGTAACTAAATGAACAGAGGTTTGTTAGAGCCAGTTTTAAATTAATGGCATCTGCCTCTGAAAAGTAATTTGCACAACGTTTTGTATCGATTTGCCACAATAAAGATTCGCCACTTTTGAGTAACGATTATCTTCAGATATTAAATTATCATTTACATGAAATAAACAAATAAACAAAATATTAAATTTTGTAACAACTGCCCGTATTAGTCATCATTTATGTTTAAATGCGTTTACTTTGTAAAAGATGTAATTGATTAAATACAAAATGTTGTCAACAAAATTTTTTCAAAAGTTGATATCCTTTCCCTCAATGTCCTTATATCTATAACAGTGAGACTTAAACAATTATTATTGTTGGCGAATTATTATAAAACTGAGGCGAATCTTTATTTTGTGCGACGAATCGTTACAAACTTTCATCTATCAGACGACAGTCACTTACATGAGAGGAAACATTACCCTTTCTATTTGAAACTTGTTTAGCAGTCTTATTTCTGAAAGAATTAGCCTTCAAAGTTAAAAATTGAAAAAAATCTTCATTGTCAGATTTATAAA
Source organism: Ruditapes philippinarum (assembly GCF_026571515.1). NCBI lineage: Eukaryota > Metazoa > Mollusca > Bivalvia > Venerida > Veneridae > Ruditapes > Ruditapes philippinarum. The sequence continues at coordinate 53,531 of NW_026854214.1, read as the reverse complement.
TCCAAAACAAAATATATCGCTGTTCAGTTCTGGTAGTGTGTGTTTGTGTGTGTGTGTGTGTGTGTGTGTGTGTGTGCGCGCGTGCGCGTGCGCATGCGTGTGCGTGTGTGTTCAAAAATCAATTTAATTTATAGTCTGATTTTATTGACCTGTCAATTATGAATACATTATAGGACTCATTTAATTATTTGATCCCACTTCGGTTTGGTCCGTGTTGTTTACGAGAATTAATGTGGAGTATATTTGTCAAGAATTGAAAGTCCAAGAAGGTTATGTTAATGTGAAGGTTTTCGTTAAATCAAAATAGTACAGTCGGTTAAGAGAATGTCTGATAATTGATTGGTTCGAGTCTAACTGTTGCCATTGTTTTAGTACTCTTTCTTTATTTTGCAGTATATTTGAACAGATTTGTAGTGTGTTTTACGGCATTGAAAAGACATTTATCGATGTTTATCCGTTTTAATTTTAATAACATGAATTCTTAAAACATGTTATTTGAAAAGAGTATAGACAAAATTAAGTAAAACATAATAAAACAAAACGAACAACATAAAAAAATCATATATAGCTTCAATAATGTTGAAAGTATTAATAAGAAAAAAACATAGACCAATGCGGTCTCGAACTTAAATCACGTGTGGCACTTAGATTATAAACTCGTGCTTTACCCTATTGCGCTATAACGTTTAGAGATACAAATTAAATTAAATTCCATCGTACATCCCAAGGAAATTACTGAAAATCTACCGAAGATTAATATACTGTGTGCATCGACCGTGTAATCAGTATGTAATGGACAGGTTAATAAAACCAAACAATACGTTAGTTTAATGGCAATCGCTTTATCTATTTGCATCATTTATGCTAATTTTAATGAAAATTTTGAAAATGTATTTGAATGTGTAACAAAAAAAAGGAAGCAATTTACACATTATCAATGGAAATTACGCAAAGTGGTCATAATATTAAGGGTGGCGGCAGGCTCCCTTTTTGGCGGTTTACTTCCCGGTTTGGTTTGGTTATTTCGATACAAAACATGTGCATGCCATATTTTTTTTTGTTACCTTTGTCATTTATGGCCCTATTCCATTAAACCTAAGTGTTGTGTTTTAAATCATACGTAACTAATAAACATAAATGATAAACAAGATCAACAAGCAAAGGCGGCGTTCAAAGAACTCAAGTTCATCTTGCCAGTTATATTTGTTTACCTCTACAATTACATAAATCACACATTATCAATGGCACTTGAAATACAGTTTAAGGATACTCAAAGTACACAGGAGTACAATAGATGTTCACTTTGAAGTGCACTAAACCTATATGTATTAGGCAGTTACCTTTTATTTCAATGAATTGCTATTAGACTTTTACACACAAAAAACGATATCTGTAAAATAGTTTTACATGATAAATTTGAAGTTTGGAATATTGGATTTTGTAAAATATGGTGTAATATATTAGAACAGTATTTTTTTTAAAGTCATTCAATTTACTGAATTTGTACTTTAAAACTTAATTGTTAGAATAAATAAATATAGATAATTATAACTTTAATGTTGATAAGTGCATAAATAAAGAAAATTAATCGATGTTTAACATTTTTCTATTATATTATAACCTGGTCATGAAATATGAAACCTTGAAATGCTTAATTTGACAAAATTCAGTCATTGTTTTTTTATTTCTTTTTTCTTTTTTCTTTTTTTTTTCTTTTTTTTTTGTGGGGGGGGGTGGGGATTTACCAGTTAGTTATTTATTATGTTAACTTATAGTTGTTTTAGTTAAAGGTAATGATTTTAGTCATTAATAGCCTTTAATACATTATGTATTATTATGTTTATAATTGGCCTTAATTTTGTCAATTTTATGTCATTGTCTCTCTTTCCTTCTCAAACTGAGATTTACATAAGATTTATGTAAATGATATATTTTATTCTGAAAATAAATATTTATATATAATGGTGGTATGTATGAAATGAGGATTAAGCATTTATATGACAACAACAACAATAACAACAACATAAACGTTTATTTTTCATGTCCGACTCATATACAGAACAACATGACAGAAAATAAAGTTTTAAACATTGTACTGGTAATAAACATTGTGGGGGACGGTGATGTAACATCTAAATGTGCTCAAACCAATGTAAAACAAACAAATATGCATTGAAAAAGTTAACCTACATAATAGTTTACTATAAGTGACAAAACGTTAGCGTTTTGAATTGAATCAAAAATTTTGCATGACAAAAACGTGATAAGCGTTTGTTTACACACGCTATATAGTAATACAAAAACTACATAATGCACTGGAAATTCTAAATTTTGAGAGAGCTATTTTGTATTTTGGCTCTAAAGAACAATTTAAATATGGTTCGACTTTAAAACTATGTTTGAAGATGCAGTAAGACTCCAAACGCGTGGAATTGTTTATATCGCTATACCAGCGTTTTAAGTATGCGTCAAAGATACGTTGCTTAATCATTTGGAATGGAATATCAACAAATTCTTGTTGGTCCCAAATGTAACTTAATCCATTTGTTTCCAGTATACTTTTAACTTGGCCGACCCAATTTGTCCTCTATAATCTATCCCGTTTTCAACATCTGACTTAAGAAAAATGTACGATTTTTAAGTAATGAGTTATCCAGAAGTTTTAAAATGTTCACCCAGTACTTGATTATGCTGATTTTTCTGTAATCTAAGAGTGGCATTCGCCCTAGCTCACCGTAAAGAACGGATAAATTTCCGGAACGTTTAACGCATAAGATTCGACGTAAAAATTTTGTGTCAACGTCTTTTGCTTCGGGCATTCCCCATACTTCCGAGCCAAAATGGAGGATCGAGCCAACGAGACTATCAAATAATTGAAGGATCTGTTTCACAGGTAATTCAATGTTATTCAAAATAGATACTAAACGTTATAGAGACCCAGAGGCATACTGTGCTATAAATTTTTGAGTACGGTACCAATTACATATAGCTACAGAAAATATTTGAATTCATTTACAGTAAAAACGTCGTCAATGTTTGTGTTTATGTTTTGAGAAATGTCATTCACGAAAAACATGTACAGCAGAGAAGAACTGGGGTCCTCTTGCTTCAAGCCTTTATCAGAGCTGAAAAAATCAGACATCTGGGAGATAAACCGAACGCATGACTTACAACCGTATACATTTATCTAAGAGCCTAAACAAATTTTCCACTAACGTTCTCTGCTAGTAACTTGTTAAAAAAAGCCCTATCTGTTTTGTCGAAACATTGCATGTAATCGATAAATACACAATTAAGATTTTGCCCCGAGTCCAGCACTTTGTTTATTACTGAGTGCAAAATAAAAATACAATCCATAATTGATTTCCTTTTTTTGAAAACCAAATTGTTTATCGTCCAGTTTTTCATATTTATTTGACCATTTCGTTAATCGATTTAACCCTTTACCTCATATATACGCGAAACAACGCACTTTCGACCCCCCCCCCCCTTTTTAGGCCTGAAATAGTGAAAAAAAATGTCCTATTTTGGCCCAAACACATGTTTTCGTTGAGAAATGTTGTTAAAAAAAGTGAGCCCCATGCAAAAGATCCATCAGGGGGTTGCGAGAAGGGGGATGTGCCCCTTCTGTTTGGGGGGTTTGAAGGGGGCGGAGTCCCCCTCATCGCCAAGAAAATTTTGGACTTGTGAGAGGCTAGAATGACTCAAGGTCGATCATAATGAACGTGTAACCAACGCTGAAAAGCCTTTGACTCTATCTCAATCCCTTGAGAAGTTGCAGCACTTTTTGATGGAAAAAATCGAGGCAAAATAGTGATTTTTGGCAATCTAGAAATGTCCCATTGTTGCCATGGTAAGACTGAGCATGTCGTTACAAAGGCAATGGTCCAGTCAACATTTGTGCGAAGTGTGATTAATATTGACGCATTTTTCATAGTTTCATATCAGTTTGAACTTGTAACAGGAGGCTTTTCAGTGAAAACGGCCATTTTTCACAATATGCTCATGAGGGAAAGGGTTAATAGTAATCGAGAATATATTTTAGCAAGGACAATAGACGTTGTATATGCTTGTGGGGATACAAATTTAAGGACAGGTTTAAAACCCGATTATATAAATCATGATGTACAGTTACCGGATCATGGTTATTTCGTATTTACCGCGAGCGTCAACAGATCACGTATCAAATATGATAAGAAAAGCATTGATGCATCGCATCAAAGGGCGTCCATGAAATGAAGCAAGTGAAGATGAACTAGTAGACATCTGATGACCAGATATTCTTATAAACTTTTCAATGGTTAATTGCTTTTTACCAGAATTGTATAATATTTATGAATTGGCGGACATTAAAATATTATTTTTTTCACAGGAACTTGAAATTCTATCAATATTAACAATAATATCCAAAATATTCAGGTCTATAATATCCAAAGTGCAATAAGTTGCTTGAATAGGTTTCATTTTTTCATATTTCATTTCCTGCAAAATCCTCTGGTTTGTTATTTATAACCATAGCGCGACATGAATTGCCGTTTCGTTAAACTACTTCTATAAATAGATTTCCGGACTTTCAAAATGTTACGGTCGTCATTCTATTTATAGGTACAGCAATGTACAATAACCCACTGTGTGTACTACAAAATGATTAATGAAAAAATCCCCGAAATGCGCGATTAATTGACGGATAAGATAATTTTATATGAATATGTTTGCATTGCGAAATTCTCCAGTTCGCTATTCATTGTTCGCGACATTTCATTTTTGATAATTCAAAAAAAACACCCTTTTTACAAATCTGAAATGATCGGACCCGACCGAAAAAAGGCCCGAGCAAGTTGCGCCGCCCCTTTCTCATTCCATAAGGGCTTTCGCGCTTCGGCGCGGACGCCAATAAACAAGATCAACAAGTAAAGGCGGTTTGGCGATTTCATCTACAGAAACTCGGATTGTAAACGGACGACTAGATATGGATTAAAGTATCGGTAAACCTACCTGCTATACATCCCAAACAAAAAATACATCAACAAATTATATCAAAATTCTGAATAAATCTTGAAATAATCATGTTTTTCTAATTTATTGATACAATTTGTTCATGATTCATAAAATGCACCACAAATAAATTGTGCTTTTACTGGAAAGTAAAGTCCCCATTTAATATAGATTCATTGAAAAAATCAGATTTATTAACAATTCATTACAAACTGAACTTCCACTAATTGCTTAAACTAAGAGACTTGAAAAAAAAGGTTAAAAAAAAAAACCCTAATTTTTTCCAGTGACAAGTTCGGCAATGCGAAAAGGGATTCTTTTTTTTTTTTTTAAAAATAAATATTTTTGCAGTCGTGATGTCCATAACCGATTATTGCTACATCACGTATTAAATCATTTTCACCAAATACATCATTGCGTAACAGTGGTAGAGGCGGCGGCAATCAGTTAGAAAGACGAAATTCATAACCCACTTATTAAAAAGTAAAGGAGTACGAGTAAAATAAAGAATACAAATACTAACTTCCCTACAGACAAACGTGATTTGTTTCCGTGTTATATTGCCAAATACTTAAAAGCTTCTTTTCAATTCTAGCCCGGTTCTCTAGTTCAGATATCTGAAATGTAATTTGATATTTTGCCTTTCTATTTCCATAACCCTTTCTATTTGAAACTTGTTTAGCAGTCTTATTTCTTTAAAGTTAAAAATTGAAGAATTTCTTACTTGTCAGAATTGTATATACAAAAATAAAAAATATCGCCGTTCAGTTTTCATAGTGTGTGCGCGTGTGTGTTCAAAAATCAATTTTCTTTACTTTACTTTATTGGAAATCGCTTATAACTAGAAATGTGTCGTCACGCCACGGATGCCCCAACATTATTATAGACATGTCAAAATCATTATTAAGTCACAGACTTGGTCTTTGAAGTTGACAATTGACACAAGCAGACAGTAATGTGTGCCGTGAATTGAAAAATTGGAATTTTTTGTTGTAGGCTTTTTGATGAATTCCTAAGTGGAAAACAATATTAAAAAAACCAAAAAGAATATACTATAACTCATTCGAACATACAATAGTCAAAAGAGTATAATTAATGAGGAAAACAGAAAAAATTCATTTGTCACATATTTTCGCGATGCCGATTTTTTTTATATAAATCGTGAGGCAGTTTTAATCAGTTTAAAGCTCTACAGCAAGTAGAAATATTAAAAACCTTTTGTTACTTATGAATCAAAAGGACTTTTGACAATGTTAAGATAAATAATAATGAGATTTGTAAGTATTTGAATAGTCTAATTCACTATCATATTTTATATTTCTCCACCGGGTAATAATGACTGTCTTTTTCTTATTTACCATGTCCAATGTAAAATGTGGAAACTGAGAGAGGCTATGGCTAACTAGATTCATGTTAGAATAATTTTACTTAAATTTTCAAGATCAAGGATAAAAATTCAGGAAAAAAAATAAAACGGATGTTTCAGTAACTGAAACAAAACATATAGGCCTACACAGGCTTTTGAACTTGAACATGTGCTGAAAGGTACCTGGGAAGAGTGCTGAACAATCAAAACTATTTCAGTTGAAACAAAATGTTCTATTTCATACTAAATGAATACAAAATGTAACTTAAAAATTTTAAAAAATTAATTGTTTTTACTTCTTCTTTGGATATACATACTACGCATACTGAACATTTACCGAGACTTGGACACTTGTGGTCAATTTTGGGACAACTCTATTTTGCTAGGTCAGTTGTCCTGGACAACTCTATTCCAAAAAAAATTGTAGAGCCCTGATGCAGCCAAAATTTCAGATGTTAAAATATTTAGTTTCAAATTTGTTTGTACAAGCTATATTTTTCATTTTAAGTTCAAAGCCCTTAAAACTATTCAATGTTATAACACAAACCATTTTATACAAAGTTCAAGGCACTGAAACTATTCAGTGTTAACCTTTTGTAAATTGCATATTGCATTTTTGTAGTCAAAATAATGACCACATACATTTCCACAAAAGTATGAGTGCTGAAACTGAAAATTCAAAATTTTTTACAACATTCAAGAGAGATAACTTTGTCTAAAATCATTGAACCACGACCGAACTTGAACTGCTATTTCATATGATGTATATATATATATATATATATATATATATATATATATATATATATATATATATATATATATATATATATATTTTCACACATATCTTCACTTACGGGGCCTATTTATAAGACCGAGTTGAGTGGCATTATTTCATGCAGTCAGTTTTTATATATGCCACTTTGTAGGCATATAATGACATTTCCAAACAACAGAACTAAGGGGTACTAAGTTATATATATCAACTATATATTTAATTTTACCATAGGTGAAAACATATTGACCAATAACATAAAACCCCATTAAAAATATATACATTTGTGGGACTATATCATTTACTACTAAAACCGGCCTACGGGCACTATGTTAGAAGGGTAGCCTACGCCCCCATACATCATTTTAAACATGCCAGAGTTGCGAGGCCTTATGTATGCCCCACATTAGATATAAACCCCACAAGTATGGTCTCAAATAGACCGATGCCCCGTAAATGGAGGAATGTGAATGTATATATATATATATATATATATATATATATATATATATATATATATATATATATATATATATATATATATATATGTCAAATTTGAGTTCAATGTGTACAACCATTGGGGAAATGAACGGAAACTAAAAATTTCCGTTTTTTTTCAAAGTTCAGTCTCCGTCAGCTATCATCAAACCATGACCAAATTCAAACTTGACCAGTGTATTCTTATAACATATCCATATCTTAAATTTGAGTTTAATATCTACAACTGTGAGGGAGATTATGAACGGAAACTAAAAATTTCCTTTTTTTTCAAATTGAAATGGGCATAACTTTGCCAAAAAACATTGAATCATGACCAAATTCGAACATGACCTGCGCATTCATATGTCACATTTGAGTTGAATGTGTAATACCGTTGGGGAGATAATGAACGGAAACTGAAAAAATCATCGGACCATGACCAAATTCGAACTTGACCCGTATTTTCTCAATTGATATATCCATATGTCAAATTTGAGTTGAATGTGTTTCTAAGATAATGAACGGAAACTGATGATGACAGAAGGACGGATGACGGAACAGGGTAACACTATAAATGGTGAGGGGGGCATAAAAATAAATAAAAACTATAAAGACCCATATGATTTATAATTTAACAATAAAGAAAAAACCTTTCATTATAAGACCACAATCGGACTGGTGGTCTTAACTGCGGGGTGGTCTTAATTGTGGCTATTCTTATCATACCTGCAAATACAATATAAAAGTAAGATATAATGTTACATCTGACTGGGAGAAAACATTTCTGAAAAAAGTATTTGGTCTGATTTCAATATTAATTATTATATGATATACACAATTGAACCATCAAAAAGGAAATAATATATGTACTTATAGCAACATTAAACCACTCTAAAATTTACTTTCTCGTCTTATTTAATCATACAATATTCAAATAATATAAGGTGTTTCTGACACCATGTGAAATCAAGTGTCATCTCCAAGAGCATTCAAGCAGACATAACAAAATTCAAGATCTAGGTAGGTGTTGAATTTAAATGAGGTGGTCTCAATGGTGGGGTAAAATAAAGAACAAAATGAGGATTTGGGACTGAATCTATTGGTCTTAAAAGCGGATAAGCAAGGTGGTCTTAATTCTTGATCATGTAACCATTAACAGAATAATCTGTTCTTATAAAAAATGGTCTTAATAGTGGGTTGATCTTAATTCCTGGTACTTACATAAGTTTACATAAGAAATAAAAAGAGTGATTCCACACAAGCAAATAATTGCATGGTATTCAGTTTAAATACTCTATCCTTTACGCTTTTTCCTTACTGCTATTAAACAATTTAAACGGATGAAAGACACTTGAAAAGAAGTAATGAAACCTAAAGACACTTTTGCACGGTACGATCGTGGACTGTTTTTGGTTCTCAAGTATGCTTTCAATATATTTGGTGCCATTGCAATTGCCTTCGACAGTTTCTGACACCCTCGTATAACTTTCAGGATTTTTTGTGCGTGATTAATAATTTGTTTTACTGGCGAACTAGTGAATGACGATCATGTGCGAAATATTTAATGCACGGTTTTTTGACGAATCGTACATCATGTAGGGAGTCGTTTCCTCAAATATTTAACTATACATACTGAATGAAAGGCAATATCTAAACTAGTTAGATCTAGTGACATTCATCATAAATGTCTGTCAATGTTTAAATTTATTAATAATGTTTAGTTGTTGTTCTTGTGCTACTTGATAACATGAATTTTTACGTTGATTTGTACTCAGAATAATTTAGGTCACCTGAAGATGATAACTGACTGATCATTAGCGATGAAAGTATAACATTATCAACTACAAATAGGCAAAATAGTTGGTTTGACGTTAGTTTTGCAGTTTATGACTACCTTTATTAAGTAAGTGGTTTATTTATCGTTCATGAGAAGTAAATTATACAACTGCAAGAAATTATGGCAAAATGTAAACTTATTTTGGCATTCACCTGTTCACTTTTTATAAACCGTTGGATATACATGTATATAATTTCACTTTAACCTTTCCTCAGCTAAAATAAACAAGTAATTTGTCACTTTATTCCACTAACTTCCATGCATTTTAACCAGGCACTAACAGTAGATAACAGAAATCCTTAAAATTTAATTGGACTATTTCGAATGATGAATTCATAACATGAACACAGCCGTTATGAAGTTAATACTGGTTCTCTTGACAGGACAAGAGGGAAAAAACAAAGCTTCCCGAAGCTATATTTAACTCCGCATTTGCATAAAACACTCAAAAATTTAAAACAAAATATTTCTTTTATAAAATAAACTCAATCAAAATCTTTGCTTTATACAACACACAGTAACTGACTAATTTTAACATAGGTCAGATATATATAAAATAGTATATATACTGTAATAAAATAACACAATTACTATTGTACTAACATAAAATCATTTAATCCTAACCACCCTAAATATTTTAAATGACATGTCCATCTTTCAATTTGGATAAAACCATTATTCATTTAAAAAATATGTATTAAATGAAAGGCAAACAGTGAAGACCAAGATCAAACGCCACGAACACGCCGGCTGATCTTGGTCTGCACTGGTCACAATATAAAATATGTTGTCTTTCACTACTAGTTTAGCATACTTCTTCAACACTCTTGTATGCCCAAAAATGAAGTATTTATACATATAATAACAAGTCTTCATGACGCATAAACGCAAAATGGTGTCTTTACACTCTCCATTTTGATACTCTTTGCTGCCTTCTAACTCAGCAAAACATATAAACAAGACGTCCTTTTCACTTTTATTACCTCGTTATATTTTAATATCACCTAAACAATGGATAAAATCAAACATTTTTGGTTGGGTTTTACGGCGTATAAGCTTGGGTAATGACAAATGGCGACATTCCTGTTCCACAGGTAGGGGCCGCCCACTTTATTTTAAGCACGATCTGGTAAATAAGTAGATCCATCGATGTTTCGTTAGTTATTAATCAGATCTATTCTGCTTAAAATGTAAAATAAAATGATTCGCACATATTTCAATGACAAAAATCATGACATATGTAATAAGATTGCATCAATTACTATTATTATATTTAACAAATCAAAGAAAATGCACATTAACAAAAGTAATGCAAGAACATTTACAATCAACAAGAGCATATGGAATACAAATAAAGACACAAATAGCAAAAATACATAATGATGTTTACAACAAAAGTCTGGCTGATGATGGAAAAAGTTGTGTAATGTAATTACACCCACTGTAATGTAATTACACCCACTGTCATTTAAAAACAATTTCTCTATGTTATAACATTAATAAATAAATAAATAATCGAAGATGACTTTAATGTCTGTGAGATATTATTATCTTGCAATGTTTTTAACTTTAGAACTATGTGAATTTAAAAAATTAGTAAAACTAAACATTAATTCCCAAGACCAAGGAAACTATTCACTGAATAACTGTCTAAACACTAAGTAAAAAATATTAGATTTAAACCATACTGTAAGATAAAAATGCATGTATTACTTTATGTCCACGCAACAGGTAAAACTATAACTGCTTGTGCAAGATTTTCCTACAATAATTGGATATATTCTTTTAATATCTCCTGATTCATTAACACTAAACTAACATTTTTATTTTATTAGACCATGTATAGTAAATACCTAAAAAAAACTAACATTAGAGATGTCTGTTAATGCAGTTTCGTGATAAAATATGGATTGTAAATGGAAAAAAGATGATAGAAAGTTAAATAAATTAAGAATTATTACAATTAAACATTAATTCCTAAGACCCAAGAAACTATTCACTGGACATAAGAAATGTTGGATATCTCTATCTAAACACTTAGCTTATTTTATTAGATTTAAGACAAATGCATGTATTACTTTATGTCTAGGCAAAAAGTAAAAATATAACTGCTTGTGCAAGAGTGGTAGAGATTTTCCTACAATAATTGTATATGTTCTAATTCATTAACATTTTTTTTTCATTAGACCACGTATAGTAAATACCTAAAAAACAAACATAAGAGGTGTCTGTTCATTAACTTTCGTGATAAGTACAAATTGTAAATGGAAAAAAGATGATAGAAAGTTTAAAAATGAATATAAATTGGTTAACCTTTCTAGAAGAAAGCAATGACAAAGTAAATTGTATTGCCTAATGTGAAAACTAATGACAAAGTGACATAATGAAATATTTCAATTACCTTAGCTTCAAGAAAGTTCGTTATTATGCTTATCCAAACACCATGGAAAAGCTTAAATTGTCTGAACACCACAGACAAAAGATATATTTGTTCGTAATTATGCTTATCCAAACACCATGGAAAAGCTGTAGATGTCTGAACACCACAGACAAAAGATACATTTGTTCATTATTATTGTAGCGCCCCTTTATCGTGTGTATGACTTTTCTCTCGACTATCACCTGTTTTACTCTCTTAACCAAGTTTTTCTCAGATTTTATAGTCAGGTTGTTTTAAATGGGTACTCTTTACTACAATGTGCAAGGGTACTACATCAGCAATTATTCAAATAAATTGCTAAAGTTAATCAGTATGTACGTAAAGGATAAATATAAGGAATTAAACAGTTTACTGGTAGTGTAAACAACAAGCCTGGTAGCGGCCAATTAAATATTACACATGGAAAACTAACTAAAATTCAGGACAAAGCCATTCCTTTTGGTTTAAATTATACTGGGCCTTAACAATAACTCTGGCTGGGATTCAGACCAAATGTATGAATCGATAAATACTGTAATGATTTCAGCATTAATAAATGGTATAAATGTGAAACACTATAAAAAAAAAAACGAGGTCAGATCGAATATCTATAAATAAAAGTGCCGTAAAATGTACGCAATACCGAATAATGTGCCCAAAAAGACTAAGTCAGAAATTTGACAGTTTGTAAACAAAATCGTTACCGATACTAAACTTCCGGTAACACGTTTAAAATAATTTATTACAAGATAACTTTTCAAGTTGAAATTTAGTAATGAATGAAACATTTATTAGAATTTATGAAAGATTTTGATGAGACAAAATTTGTACGTTTATCTACTGTAAGGACAGAGGCACAGTGTTGTTTTGGGTTTTTTTTGGTATACGAACATATTAGCTTTGGGTATGCAAATGAGTACCAACATATTTAAGTATGCAAATTAGGTGGTTCGAGGTTACAATAGAAAATAAATATGTCATAATATTTCACTATTGGTACAAACATACTATTCAAATCAATAAATAATATATAACAGTTAATCTATAAATCAACTTTGCCTCAGAAATCTGACCTTGGGGATTATAATTAGAACTAAACCGGAAGTATGACAAAATGGCGGACATGTACAAGAAAATTGAGAAATTTTATAACATAAACTCGTATTTCATAACAAAGAAGTGAAGATGAATGAAATTATTAGTGTGCTTACTTAAAACAAGTATTTTTCTAACAATTTGTTAAGTAATAAGCCATGACAATAAGTATTTATGTAAATATCACCTCTCGTGTTATGATTTCTTAAATTATACATGTACACATGTGATATTGACCTCAATAAATGTAAGTAAAAATGGAACAATAATTATGGTAATTATCCATGGTGTTAGTAATACTTAATTACCTTTATCATTTTGTTAACTAAGTAAGAAGCTAATGTTATTTGAAAATAACCTCATATTATATTTATCAAAACACCATGAACACTATAGACAAATGATACATTTGTTTGTCATAAGGCTTATCCAAACAACATGGAACAGCTTAAATTGTCTGAACACCACATACAAAATACGTGTACATATTTGTTTGCAGTAGGGAGAGTCCAAGCAACATCGCATACAATAAATTGAAAATTAATAAATAAATAAATTTAAAAATATATATATATAGAAAAAAATGTCTGAACACCACAGGCAAAATTTACCATAGTTGACAAAAATGCTTGCCAAACATCATGGAAAAGTTTTATGTGTATTATAATTATATTCTTTCCAAAAATTTTATAGGATATTTAACGTAGATAAATGTGTTTGAGTCGCCCCCTGGAAAAAGATTAAGATTAGTATTTTGAGGCGGCCCCTCCAGAATATTTTGAGGCGGCCCCCTCCATTATCGATCATTCAGTCACGTGACGTTTTTAGCGTGGACAAAGCAGATTGATCATCCGCAACAAAGTCTTTGTTTATAGACGTTTTTCAGTTTATTTTTACGGACAGATAAGTTATTATGTATTATTATTATATCTTAGTTTTAGATGTAGAATTTTTATAAAATTTTTTGGGTTTGTGTCGCTGAAAAAATTTGGGGGTAGGGATTTTTGATTTCTTTTTTTTGCTACTGCGTTACTGAAATTACACGGGCTAATTTTAAAATTGTGTATTGATGGGTTTTTTAGCGGGGGGCAGTGTATCTTTTTTGAATATTTTTTGATTAGGGCGACAAAAATTTAAATTTTTGGCCACGTTTATGTTCTTTAGATTGCAATGAATTAATTTTTTCAAGAAAGTCTGCTTTAATTTTGGGGTTTGTTTTTTTCCCGAATTTCAAAATCAGGGCTTTGGGGATTGGGGGTTTAAAGTTGCAGAAAGAGGAAAAGATACTTTCCCAGTGTTTCATTTTTCTTGAAAGGCCCAAGACTTAGTGATAATTGATATTGGTTCCAATGATTTGTGTCTCGAAAATTATGTGCCTGAACAATTTGCATTGGATATTGTTAGTTATTGTTCATTTCTAACAGAGGGTCTAGGTGTAAAAAGAGTTGCAATCTCTCAGATTCTGTCACGTAGTATAGAACCTTTTCATGCATATAATCAACATGTTATAAGGGCTAATGTTGCAATTCAACATATACTGTCTACTTGTGATTTCCCTGTTGTGTTATGGAAACATAGAGGAATGTGGAATTCACAGAAAACAATTCATTGTGCTGATGGTGTTCACCTATCATTAGATATTGGGTACCCAAAATACATTCGCAGTCTTCGAGATTGCATTATTCGCTTGCATAATAAGTAAAAGGATATGAAAGTGGTATGTGCATTATCGCATCTTTATAGCATTTAGTAGCGCCTGACATATGCTCGATTTCATTAATTTAGGTGCCACATTTTTGGTACCTGTATTGGTACATATTTCATTATCCTATAAAGGATACTATGTTGGTACCTGTAATGGTTCTTGTTTCATTATCCTGTAAAGGAAGAATGTTTTAGTACCTGTAATGGTTCTTGTTTCATTATCCTGTAAAGGACACATGTTTTTGTACCTGTACGGGTACATTTTTTCATTATCCTGTAATGGACACATGTTTGAACCTGTAATGGTACAATTGTACAGTAGTCAGTATACTGTATTGGACACTTGCACCTGTAAGGGGCAAATGTTATATCTGCTATTCACAAAATGACATTAAAATTACCAGTACTTGCAAGTGTACTTCTATAAATTATAATATGTATGATTAGGCTGATTTTTCAACTATGTGTCGGGGTGTTTATAAATACACATAAGCACCCTACATAGATATAAATGCACTGTAGAATGCTTAAGTTTAGTTTCTACTTGTAATAGTACATCTAAGTTAAATATTTGTAATAGTAGTTTATATAATAGTTTCCGTAAATTACTTGCATACATGTACAACTACATGTAGGATATTGCCAGATTAGAATGTGTACTGGTAATAGTGTCTATGTTTAGTACTTGTAATAGTACTTTTAATTAATATTTATACATACATTACAGTTTGCTCTTACATTTAAATTTTAATATAAAATTTAAGCACGAAAGGATATGTTTTTTGTTTAAGACATAAAGTTCCTATCATGATATATACATGGCTTCATCGATTTCCAAATACATCATTTTCAGTCTACTTAATTATGCAAGTATATGTAAATACAGAATACATGTATAAAAAGCTAGAATTGATCTGCGGTTTTACAAATATGTTTGTTTAAGAAGTAATGGTTAATGTCATAGCAAAATGAGTGCTATATTACTGTATGGAGGGCAGCTAGATAATTTTATTTGACATATACGGTGGTATGTTCTTTAATTTAAATTAAAAAATTTTCAGACAATATGCCACCAAAGCGCAGCCGTATTGAACCAATGGTAACCCGTACGAAGTCTAAACGGCAAAAACAAAGTTCTGATGACAACACGGAGACAGCAACTCTCAAAACAATAACTCTTCCATTTCGCAAAATGATGTAATATCAATAGTGGACGCTGTCATTTCGACAATGGAGAAAAGAGGTCTTGTGGCCAATACATGCGCGCCGCCATCACAGCAAAATGTCACTGAACTGCCTTCCTCATCGAGCATCACAAATTCCACCACCGAAGCTAATCGTGTACATAACGAAATTGACAATGGAAATCCAGTAAATGTGGAAACACAAGTTCGGGAAATATTTTCTGGAGGGCACAATGTGCATTCCCACCAGCCTACTGTATGTAACATGCCAAACCCTATTGCCATGCAGACAGTGCATGTCATACTACACCAGTTATTCCGGGAAATGCGAATCAGACAGGTATTGCTCCAATTAATTCATTGGTAACATATAATTTAGCACCAGGTGCTCTCATTCCAGACAAAATGAAACAAGCAATATGGAGTAATGAGTTTGTGGAACTACATAGTCTGCTGAAAACACAAACCTGAAGAAATGACTCTAACATTAAATGCTAACAATGAACTGGTCATGATGCCTAAGTCATCTCCTAAAGCTATGTCAATAAATTCTTGGATTTCAGCATTTACCATTTATATGGAGATTTATGTACAAGCTCATCCGAATGAGTTCTCACCTCTTTAACATACATGAATATCATAAGAGATCTGGATAGAGGGTATGGGCAGGCAGCTTTTAATTTCTATGACCGGTCTTTTCGCTCACATCGTCAAACGAAACAATTACCATGGGGCACTATTCATTACGAATTGTGGGTAAAATCAACTTCTTTGCCTATTCGCACCCAAAACAATGATAGTTTCACACAAAACACTTCTAAGCGTTATTGCTATGACTTTAACAAAAGAAAAGGTTGCACAAAACGTTTTTGCCAATATGCCCACATTTGTGGTAACTGCAGAAAAAACCATCCAAGTTACAAATGTTTCGGACTACAAACTAGCCAATATAACACAAAAGCTGCCTCACCACGCCCTCTGTCCACTTCAGCTCCATCACAGAGTAATGTAATTAAACAACATTCCTTTCGTAACAACCCCAATAAGAAGTAAAGTATTGGAAATATACCTTCAGAACTATGATTCACAAGAAAAACAATTTTTAATTCAAGGTTTCCAATGCGGCTTCCGTATCCAACTTGACAACAATTCTTCTTTTCATTCTAATGAGCGAAACCATCCATCAGCTCTCTCAAACAAAGCTGTTGTGGATGCTAAAATAAATGAGGAACTTGAGGCGCGAAGGATCATGGGACCTTTTTCTGTTAAACCTTCTAATTTAGTATGTTCTCCTTTGGCATTAATCCCCAAAAAAGAACCAAATACTTTTCGACTTATTCACGACTTATCATACCCAAAAGGTATTTCAGTTAATTCAAGTATTGATAGTGAATTTACAGCTGTTCAGTATGATAGCATTGATACTGTTGTTGCCAAGGTCAAATTGTGTGGTCGTAACTGTTTAATGGCCAAAACTGATATTGAGAATGCTTTTCGGCTTATTCCAATTCATCCCTCTGATCGTCATTTACTAGGTTTTTCTTGGGAGATTAATGATCAAAGAGCTTACTTTATGGATGCTTGTCTCGCAATGGGCTTGAGCATTTCTTGCCAATTATTCAACCGTTTTAGCAATGCCTTACAATGGATAATGGAATTTAACTATAATGCTCATATGAGTCACATTCTTGATGATTTTTTCTTTGTGGGTCCTGCGCAATCCTCAGTGTGTCAAAAAAATTTAGATAATTTTTTAAGGATTTGTAAAGAGATAAATGTTCCACTTAAAATGGAAAAAACACAATCCCCTACCACATGCATTATCATTTATGGTATTGAAATAGATTCCAAAAAAATGACCGCTCGTTTACCACATGATAAAATTGTTAAGATATGCCAACTGCTGGAAGCTTTAAAATGTCGCAAAAAAGTAACATTGAAGCAATTACAATCTCTTTTAGGCTTGCTCAATTTCGCTACATATTGTGTTGTTCCGGGTCGAGCATTTTTACGACGACTTTATGATTTGACAATAGGTGTATCATGCCCTTCTTTTTATATCAGATTAACTAAGGAAGCTAGAGCGGACATTCAAATGTGGCATGAATTTATAAAAACTTTTAATGGCAGATGCATGTTCTTAAATGACAATTGGCTGACTTCCGAATCCCTTAATTTGTTCACTGATGCTGCATCCACCATTGGTTGTGCAGGTGTATTTGGTTCCAAGTGGTTTGCACAAAAATGGAAGTTAGATTTCAAGTCGTTTCATATAAATATTTTGGAGCTATTTCCAATGGTTATTGCAGTTGAACTTTGGGGCCATAAGATGGCAAATCATAAAATTACCTTCTTCTCTGATAATGAAGCTACAGTATGCGTACTAAACAAACAATCTTCTAAAGATCCCTACATGATGAAACTTATTCGTAGGCTTGTTTTGTTATCATTGCGTTTTAATATTTTATTCCGTGCATGTTTCATTCAAGGGGTTCGTAATGTTACAGCTGATCACTTGTCTCGTTTTGAATTTCAGAAAGCATTTCATGCCTCCCCAGGGTTAGATGCCAACCCTGTAGCTGTGCCAGAACACTTGCTAGTGATTTAACGCCACAGGCTCGCCACATTATGAACTTTGCTTTAAGTGACAGGTCTAAAGCAATATATTTACAGAATTGGAATACATTTCTTATATTTTGTAACACACATAATCTTAAGGTTGAACTTCCTATTTCAGAACAGAATTTGGTCAATTATCTAGCACATTTATGTACAAAGGGATACAAACTAAGCACAATATCTACACATGCTTCCTCTTTAGCTTACATTAACAAGTATCTAGGTTTTAAAGATTTTTCGGAATCCTTCTTAGTTAAACAATTATTCAAAGGCATTGCCAACTTGAAAACTAATAGTGAAATGCCAGATACCAGGTTACCTATTACACATGAGTTACTGCATAAAATGCTAACAGCGCTTCCACACACCATTCAAAATTTTTATCAGCGCACACTTTTTGCAACTATGTGTATTCTCGCTTTCCATGGCTTTTTTAGAATTGGTGAATTGTGTAAAAAGAAAGCCAATGATACAAGCAGCCATGCCATTTTTATTTAAAAATGTCAAAATCATAGAACAGCCCCAAGGTACCACTGGTGTTCAAATACACTTACCCAGTTTTAAACATAGCACAAAAGCTGTAACTTTATTTCTACCTGAACTACAACATAGTCCTGTCACATGCCCTGTTGCTGCAATTAAAAACTACTTGACTCACTTTAAACATAAGGAGGGCCCCTTTTTTCAATTCATAAATGGTGAAGCGGTATCTTATGCATTCTTTAATGAAAAGTTGCGAAACACTATTGCGTTCCTAGGTTTTGACATTTCTAAATACAAGTCACACTCCTTCAGAATTGGAGCTGCAACTAATGCAGCAATGCAAGGTCACTCTGAAGAAATCATTAAACGGTTAGGACGTTGGAAATCCAATGCTTCACAAAATTATATCCGCATCCCACTTATAATGCTACCTTAATGAAGTACTGAGAAATAAACAATAGTTAGCAAAAGCATACATGTTCAGCATAAGGCTGCATGTACTTCCTTATGCTTCGATAAACATTAAAAATATTAACAGAAGGTGTGTAATTGCTGTAAAAGGTCTACGGCCAGGTAGCCGTCAATTCATTTACTGGTTAATTACATTGCTCTGAATTCACTTTTCTGTCATTGCCAATTTTATAAAATTGTATAAGTTAGAACAAGTTCAGTATAAGGCTGCTTGTAGGTTCTTAGATATATGTCTTTTTTGTTTTTCTGTTTTTGTTTTTTTGTATATATTACATTTGTATCCTTTTTGCATCGTAACAATACAAGTCCAGCACAAGGCTGCTTGTTGTAATATATGTTAATAATTTCATAAGTTTTGGATGTATAACTTCAGCACAAAATGCTGTATTACTAGTGCTAGACAATTACTCTCACTCCAAGTACAGTACAAGGCTGCTTGGTACATTTAATGATTTGCTTGTCTGTAACGGTTCAGCACTGGACTGCTTGTCACATTTTGCTAGTCATTTTAAGTTGCTTCAAGTTCAGCATAAGGCTGCTTGCTAGCCAATTCTAGTCAATTTTAGGCTCTTTTAAGTATAGCACAAGCCTGCTTGTTTTATTAGTTGCTAGTCAAATAGAAACACTTTAAGTCCAGCACAATGCTAAATAATATAATGTTTGAAAGTAACTTGTTTATATATATATATGTATTGTTACTACATTGTTGTTGTTTTGTTATATTTTGAATTTTTTTTTTTTTATTTTTTTTTTACCCTTAAATAGGAACATATTCCCTGTAACATTTTAAATTCCAAAGGCATTATGTAAGTCAGTTGTCTTCTTCTGACAAATATATTTTATAACTTACATGTAGTTCTTGACAAAAACTCTCAACAACAAGGTTAACACTTCCGAGGTTCGGGTGGGTACGCATCAAGAATTATTTACATAACACCTGTTGCTTTTGGCGGTTTTATGTTACCCACCTATGTGTGGAGCCTACATTATTTGAAACTGTTCATTTGATAACTATTTTCATATGCATATTTTATTTTCGTCATTTAAAATAAAATGACATTTTCACAATATTGTGTTGGTATTATATCTAGTCTCTCACATATAAACTTCACCTCGGAAGTGGTTTTTCTAATACTGAAAGGGGAAGATTCAAAGGATATTTAACGTAGATAAATGTGTTTGAGTCGCCCCCTGGAAAAAGATTAAGATTAGTATTTTGAGGCGGCCCCTCCAGAATATTTTGAGGCGGCCCCCTCCATTATCGATCATTCAGTCACGTGACGTTTTTAGCGTGGACAAAGCAGATTGATCATCCGCAACAAAGTCTTCCCTCCATCCTCCCCAACCACCTCCTTTGCCATGAGGAATATTTACTTAAATTTTTTTTTTGCAATTTGTCTTAAATGTTTTTCATGATAGTTAGAAAATGTATTTTTGCAATTTGTTTTAAATGTTTTTTATGATAGTTGGTAAATGCATTTACACTGATTTTAGGTTTTATGTTACCCACCTATGTGTGGGGCGGTTTTATGTTACCCACCTATGTGTGGAGCCTACATTATTTGAAACTGTTCATTTGATAACTATTTTCATATGCATATTTTATTTTCGATACCACTGTCGAATTAATGTATATATTTGACGGTGTAATTTGCGATTGATTGCGATAAAATTGTTATCGTTTATATCTATTTTTAACGCGATTTTTTTATTGAACGGACTGCTAGAAATGGCTAGTCGAGTTCAACTGTTTCAAAAACAATTTTAGAGTCATGGCCGACGACCAGGAGATTCGAAACACACCGTCCAATATTTCCAATATTCTTTAACCAAAATCGGGACACCAGCAGGATCTTCCGGCCACAGGTAAGTCTAGCTTAATCATATAATTGAATACTGATAACAATTTATTTTATTCTTACAATACCATTATAGGTATTGACTTATGTAATCATTGTAGTAAAAGCTAGAATTTTTGAAATTATAAACTTGTGTGGCTGTCATCCGTATTGAATTTTTAAAAGGGAGTCCAATATCGTTTTTTCCTTGTTATGCCAAAGTTGATTTGTATCAAAGTTAGGTGCTTTTCTCATTTTCGGGGGCCTTTTCCACTACACTACATGTTTATTTTTGCAAATGGAATTTTACTCATTAGAAACACCTTTTTCAATATAAAACTTTTCTATGATATATTATCGAAATGATCCTTGGCTATTTTAAAAATATCACATCCATATTTTGATCACTGGTTTTTGAAATAGATTATCTGACAAATTTTGATCACGTGATGCCATAGATTTATAGATCGAGCTTAGTTTGGTTCCCATCTCGAATGTGTAATTTTGATCAAATTTTCTTTGGGGTGGTAAGTGATAAGCAAACTCTGGATATCCACTTTTAAACACACCTACGACTTTAAGCGAAGAAGGGTCTTCTTTTGAAAGTATTGGAGAACCCGAAGCACCTGGTCCTACAAATGAATCGAACAAATTTCGGTCTGGACGATCATATCCATTGTAACCTCTATCAACACTTTCGGCATCGTTGCCTGCTAATCTTATCATCAAACGATATGTTTCTCGGTTGTTTTTAATGAAGTCTATTCCATTTTTGATAATTTCCTCTACGGTCTCCTTCGTTAGAATCATTACACTGTGTGTCACTACTTTATTTTTGCCGTCGTGATGTCCATAACCCATTATTGCTACATCACGTATTAAATTATTCTCACCAAATACATCATTGCGTAACAGTGGTAAAGGCGGCGGCAAAGATGATGCATCATCAGTGAACTCCAAGACGGAGATGTCAAGATCTTTGTCAGTAAATATGTCCAATCCTTTAAGATTAAACGATGTTGATGGATAACCAAATGTTATGTGGACGTCATTTTGGGTGAGGTTGTTGAAGTCATAAACTTTCGTCCCATGTGGATCTGAATAGGCAGATGTTTTTTAAATTATAACACTGTTAAACTTAATTTACGTTTATGAGCAATGATGCAATAACACACAATAGTCAAATTTACAGATTTCACCTAGAATGAATTATGAAGCTTTATTGATAAAAAGCGACCTAAAATAAACATAAATTGATTCAACTTTTTATGAGATATGCTATCAATATACTCCAAAACCATTTCAGTTAGACAACAAATACTATAGTCTTAAAAACGCTACGTTCATTTTTTTCTCCTTTTCTTTAAATTTTTAATAAAATGTGAATTCTTAGCATTTAACCAAATGTCTTGTATTGTACTTTGAATATGATTGAAAACAGAATAAAGTTAAACTGCTTTATCGGTCTTTGTTCGGTCTTTCAATCACTATTCAATTGTTAAATATTTTAAAAGTCCTCTGTTAAGAAGAAATGAGGATAAATGAAAGTAATAAACTTTTTTTTTTTAGAAGATCTGGTAAGCTCTATTTACCAATTATCTTTTCAACAATGTGCCAAGCTGTCATTGCAAATCTGGTTCCAACACGAAACGCCGTACCACTGCATACACTTGAATTTAGAAAACCAACGGAGGGCAACTTATTGCATATGCATCTTTCAGTGTGTTATCAACTGGAGTTCTAAAGTTATATCCTTCGGAATGTCTGGGACCAAAATCTACAATTTTTCAAAATAAGCATTTCGATTTTATTTTATAGTTTATTGTAGCATTTGCTAAATAAATAAAGTGTATGTTTGCGACTCATACTGACAAAGGGAGTCTATTATAAATGCATGAAGAGCTTTATCACCCATACAAAAAAATCTATAGCAGGGTAAATATAATTATAAACTAGAACTATCACTAAATGTGATTAATACCCCCACAAGTCTGCTTGGGAAATGAGGATGTTACTAGTAACAGAATACCTTGTTTTATTATAGAATTGAAACATAGAGTTATGGTTGAGGGCAATTAAAGATAATTGTGGTTCATGTATGTTGCATTTCCTTTCAATGTGGTTGGCCATTGATGAAGTTTAATTGAATTACTCTGTAATAAGTCCAGAAAGACAAAGAAAAAGAACAAAGGGCAATAACTCTATAATACTGAAGATAGAGTTATAGTTCTTGTGCACTGCACTTCCTCTTATTGTGCTTGACCATTGTATGAAGTTGTTTTGAATTCCAACCAGTACGTTTTAAGTTATGCTCCGGACAAGGAAAAGTATCAAAGGGCAGTAACTCTGTATTTTGTCAAAATGGAGTTATGGCTCTTGTGCACTGCACTTCCTTTTAATGTCCTTGACAACTGTATGAAGTTGTACTGAATCCCAAACAGTAGTTTTCAAGTTATGCTCTGGACAAGGAAAAGTAACAAAGGGCAATAACTCTGTAATTAGTCAAGATGGAGTTATGGTTCTTTTGCACTGCACTTTCTCTTATTGTGCTTGACCATTGTTTGAAGTTGTTTCGAATTCCAACCAGTAGTTTTCAAGTCATGCTCTGGACAAGGAAAAGTAACAAAGGGCAGTAACTCTGTAATTAGTCAAGATGGAGTTATGGTTCTTATGCACTGCACTTCCTCTCAATGTGCTTGACCATTGTATGAAGTTATAATGAATTCCAACAATAAGTCTTCAAGTTATGGTCCGGACAAAAGAAAGCAATGGAAAAGTAACAAAGGGCAATAACTCTGTAATTAGTCAAGATGGAGTTATGGTTCTTGTGCACTGCACTTCCCCTTATTGTGCTTGGCCATTGTATGAAGTAATTTTGAATTCCAACCAGTAGTTTTAAAGTCATGCTCTGGACAAGGAAAAGAAACAAAGGGCAGTAACTCTGTAATAAGTCAAAATGGAGTTATGGTTCTTGTGCACTGCACTTCCTCTCAATGTGCTGGACCATTGTATGAAGTTATAATGAATTGCAACAATTAGTCTTCAAGTTATGGTCCGGACAAAAGAAAGTAATGGAAAAGTAATAAAGGGCAATAACTCTGTAATTACTTTAGATAGAGTTATGGTTCTTATGCACTGCACTTCCTCTCAATGTGCTTGACCATTGTATGTAGTTATATTGAATTCCAACCATTTGTCTTCAAGTTATGGTCCGGACAAAAAAAAGAAGGCAATAGAAAAGCAACAAAGGGCAATAACTCTGTAATTACTTTAGATAGAGTTATGGTTCTTGTGCACTGCACTTCCCCTTATTGTGTTTGACAATTGTATGAAGTTATTTTGAATTCCAACCAGTAGTTTTCAAGTTATGCCACGGACAAGGAAAAGTAACAAAGGGCAATAACTCTGTAATTAGTCAAGATAGAGTTATGTTTCTTACGCACTGCACTTCCTCTCAATGTGCTTGACCATTGTATGTAGTTATATTGAATTCCAACCATTAGTCTTCAAGTTATGCTCCGGACAAAGAAAATGCAACGGACAAAAAAAAGCAATTGAAAAGCAACAAAGGGCAATAACTCTGTAATTACTTTAGATAGAGTTATGGTTCTTGTGCACTGCACTTCCCCTTATTGTGTTTGACAATTGTATGAAGTTGTTTTGAATTCCAACCAGTAGTTTTCAAGTTATGCCCCGGACAAGGAAAAGTAACAAAGGGCAATAACTCTGTAATTAGTCAAGATAGAGTTATGGTTCTTGTGCACTGCACTTCCTCTCAATGTGCTTGACCATTGTATGTAGTTATATTGAATTCCAACCATTAGTTTTCAAGTTATGCTCCGGACAAGGAAAATGCAACGGACGTCTGGACCGACCGACCGACCGCCCGACCGACCGACCGACCAACCAACCGACCGACCGACCGACCGACCACCGGGTGACTCCTATATACCCCCCCCCAAACTTCGTTTTTGGGGGTATAATGATATCTTTAATGGTGCAATTAACAATTTAAAAGAACAATATGAGATAATGTATCACCTTCATTTTCTACGTAACCATCTATATATTTCTTATCCATCAGTTCGTCTTCCCTAAAAAGAAAGTTTGATCATTGTAATTTCTGACGTATTCATTCCCTCTAATATATTCTCAACATATATAAAACTAATTAAACCGTTAACTTTTGTTGTAAATCCAGTTGATAATTTTTTCAAATCCGGAAAATGATAACCAAAAAAATTCTATTTAAGAAACAAACGACGTTACTTGTATCACCAATTTGAAAAAGCCTAGCATTTTAAGTCTATATCTTTAATGAATGCAGAAAAAATATCTAGTCATAATCACGATATGGATAAAAATGACAGTAATAAGATCTAAGGATTAAATTTTGTTTGCCAATATTCTTACAATCAACAATTTTATCATTGTCATCCCAATTTTAATGCTGTTTCTCTCCAACTGTTTGAAGACTTGATTCCATCCCTATAACTTTGATTGATAAACATAAATATATATTCTAGGCAGTTTGAATAATTTAACAATAACCTTAATCTTATCTTCAAAAATAACTATTTTCCGATTCAGGCAAATATTTTCTTTCATCACTAACTTATTTCGTTGTTAAACGTTGAACTTGAGGCTATAGGAGTGATATTCGTACAGTTGGAATGCTTCTTAAGCACTAGTCCTGGTACGAATAAATAGTTAATGTACCGACTATACGTTTTCTTTTACTAATACTAGTAGTATGTTATAAAACTATCGGACAGTAGGTATTCTTCATGAAATTCGAATATACATGTATACTGGAGGAGTGAATCGTCGGTATGCGTTTTTAAAGGATAAATGATTGTAAAGTGATCGTTGTAAAGTTACGAGGGGAGTTCAAATATGAATGAATAGGATTTCTATTTTTACTTGATTTATCGGTTTAAAGCGTAAGTAGAAGGAAGAAATAAATTATAAACGCAAATGTTCCGTTTCAATTCGTTTCCAGGACGCAAAAGTTCTTTTATGCTTGATTTATATCTGTGATCAAGTTTCAAGTGACATAAATGTTTTAGGTGTAACATAGCTGATACATGCATATTAACTGGTACCACGTAACGAAGTCTCTTTAAGTGCATTTACTTGTCTATAAAGCTGCTATTTAAATGAAATTAGCAACCGCCAAAACGAATGACTTTTATTTTCTCCACGTGGGACAGCCAATGTTAGTATTTTTACGATTGATTTTTTTTCCTTATTAGTTTTATACAATAGAGAATATACTTCAAATCGTTTTTGACAAAAAAAAATCGTTTTTGCAAAAAAAAGTTGTTACTGTGTTCCGGTTCAGTTATAGTCAGTGGACTTCTGGTCCTTCTTTTGTCCAAATTTGCATACATAACACTTGTGGCACAAATGGGCACAGGTGCTCGTGCCAGTCTTTGGGTTACCCTACCTACCCCTTTTAAAGTGAAACGTTTTTGTTTTGTTTTGTTTTTTTCGAAAAAAAAAAAAACTAAATAAACACTTTTTGATATACAAATATTTAAAAAAATAGTGATAATAAATTGACCCTCTATACCTTTAAAAACATAGGTACCTTGTTTTTTACTGGTATATAAGGACAATTTATTATTTTTTTATAATTATTTCTTTATCATAAAGAGTTGGTTTAGGAGGTTTTTTCAAACAAAAATCATTTTTAAAGGGATGGGATGATAGAACAACTGGGCAAGCCTTTCCTTTAAAAAGGAAACTTTATTAGCTTTTGAAATTTTCTTCCACAAAGGTGTTTTTTGAGCCTCGGTAATAGGAAAAAGTGAAAAGGAGCAAGACCAAGCGAATAAGTAGGGTGAGAAAGCTCGACAACCTTTTCCTATTTCAGATATTTTTAAGCATGATTAATTACTTCATAAGGAATTGTAAACAGACGCATGTAAAGAAAATGACGTCAGGTGTTCAACGCGTACGATGCGAAAATTATCATTGCGGTGTAACTTTTTAATATTGTAATGCAATACAACTAATTAATGAACTTGAATCGAGAAATATGCCATTAGGAACAAAAAGCAACTACATGTTTATATATTTTTATGTTAATTTAGAAATTTACGGAAATTCAATCATAAATTAATACGTAGGCTACAAGAAGTTCTGCAAAGCTATACAATTTTATTACCCACACTATGAGTGATATAATGTGAGTGATATGTATTTTATTTCACCTTTTAAAACCAAGAATTTGACTTGTAAGCAAAAACTATTGCAGCAATTTGACAGAGTATATGCTAAATAACTGTGCGAAATATTGACAAATTAAAAGATACGGTTCATAAATGAAAACTGGTCAATTATATAAGCGTGCAGCAAAAGTCATGTTTGAAACGTTAGCTCGGTGGGTGTTGGATTACAGAGGTAGCACGTTCGATTCTACAAGTAAATTTATAATAAACATCTTTTATACATTTTCTCTCGTTTTGCTTATCATTTTAGAATATCATGATGTAAAAAAAGTGAGGATTCACAATAAATTCTGTATTAAAAACATTACTATCAAATCGGCTTTTGCAAATATTTATTATTCACTGTATGTATAACCAAATTTATGGTAGAATTATAGCGAACAAGGCGGTCCTGAGCTAGATATTGCAGAAAGGACTGTTGCGTTGTAAATCTTTATACAAATAAAGATATTTCAATATATATTGTCATTTTTTGTCTGTACATGCTACGGACACTGTCGAGGATCTGTCGATGTTTTATATATTCTGTTCACTGTATGCAATCGACATGTTAATAAAACCGGAAAGTATTACATTTTACTCAAAGTTTTACTATTTAATGTTATTCTGACAAATGTCAGATCAGACTATTATTTCTTTCCTCTTGTAGAAAGTGGGTAATTCTGAATTACATTTTTATTCTCTGTTTTATATACAAAATCGGTATTTACAAGAATAAAATAATACATATTTTGGTAATATCTGACCTTGTAATTTAAAAAAAAATCCGCATTTTAGTAATTACGGACTTCATACAAAATTTCCGTATCTTACGAGTGTACGGATCACGGTATATTAGTCATTGGCGACGCCGGTGAGCGGCGTCGTCTATTATGGAACGCTTTTTATTTTTGCCTATGGAAGGAGCTGTTATTATTAGCAGTTAATTTCATGTTGTGTTAATTAGTTTTATTTTGATTCGTAAAAATCAAGTAAACAAATGTGTTGTTATATTTGTATTTAATAACTTTATGTAAAAAGCATGTGCATTGTGATACTATTTTCACGAAATTGCAGGTTAAGTTTAACAGCTTGTCCCTTAGTTTTAATGACAATACTAAAACCCGGATTTCGAATATCGTTGTGGTCTAGATTGAGGCCGTATCAGTTCATTCATTCATTTATACATTTTCAAAATTTTCCTACAAGAAGAAAGTTCACCTGCAATTGAGTATAAGGATAGGTAATGGAACTGTTGTAAACGATTATCCTATTGATTTTATTCTTATTACATTTATCTGTTGCGCAGAATGGTTGTTTTTACAAAGTGTACCAGTATCCGGATGTTGAAAGCTATCCGATTTTCTGCAATTACTGCTGACACATGGCCATTTATTTTTTTATGAATACTTTACCATTAATTTGCATGGCTTGATAAAACTGAACCTGCAGCATTTCATAATTTTGCTGTTTAGGGTGTTCTTTTGGGTTTCAGGTTTTCTTTATTTTAAGGGGAAGTAACTCATGTTTACTAAATTATTTGTTCTTTTCTGTCTATCTTAGGTATTACTTATAATACTATTTTTGTTGTATATAATTCACCAGTTGTAAGGTCATCAAAAGCATGTTAATGTTAATGTTAGGATTTCATATTTATTTAATATAAACTGGGAATTATTAATGTTATGTGCATACATGTATATGTATGCACATCTTAGACAGTAGTATATTGATATGTTGAGACTTATAATTTTTCTGCATTTAAAGAGATACAGTTATGTCATTATTATTAAAGGGATGAGACTTTCATTTAAAGTTATAAATGATAAAACATGTATTGATTGAAAATGTCCTTAAACTTGGATCAAGCAATATAATTAATAAAGTCTCTAAAAATCATATTCTGAATAGTTATTCTATTTTTTTCTAACATGTGCATAGTTTGAAAAGGACAGCTTCTGTCTTATCTATTTGTAATGAAGGGACACCGGTCTCAACCTCCAGGTCTCCTGAGTCAACCCGACAACAGACTGTACATAGAGTAGATTGTTACTTGCCCTTGAATAAATTTGTGCACTAAATTTATAGTGGGTGATTTGTGCCACATGAAAACCAACATAGTACAAAAAGTAACTGGGCGCCAGATGAAAACATGAAAATACAATCTACCACAAAGTGGTTTGTTTGTTGCATTTTCATGTTTTTGCCCGGTGCCCTTGATGCAAAATACAAATCAGCCTTCATAAAATTTCTTATGTTGGTCACAGGTTTGAGTTCTGGTCAAGCTCAAAGTTTTTCTCATCCTGTGACTGCATATAAGCATGAGTTCAATTTCCTATGCTCTGTAACATAAGAAATTCACGAACACAAATCGATATAGTGGGGAAATATGTTGTGGTTTAGAACTGTTTCATTATTAATGAGAAAATGTGTAGCAGGCCGGATAGCTCAGTTGGTCTTCTGAAAGTCATGGGTTCGAGTCATGGTCAGGCAGTTTCAGTCAGGGTTTAGAAGTGGTTTTTCAATTGACACATGTTTGATTCATTTAACAGATTGCATTATTTGAAATGGACAAAGGCAGTATTGCATGATACTTTTAGATCTACAAAGGGCATTTGATACAGTTGAACACACTATACTGCACATGAAGAAGTTGTTTTTCTTCTTCTTCATGAAACTTCAAGCATCTGCCATATATAATGACATTCTTACATGGTTTAAGTCTTATCTCTGATAGTAGCTGGTTGATGTGGCTGGTACTCATTCTACTACTGCTCTGAGTACCTATGCTGTCCCCCTGATGTTCATTTTAGGTCCTCTTTTATGTCTAATATATGTCAATTACATGTCTTCAACCCTAAGCAATAAGCTTTTATTATAATGCACAGGCACGAGTATCAGACCTTGGAAGAAAAAATATGGCCAGATTGATAAAAAAACCTGTGTTCATCTTAAAAGTGTCAACAACCAAAATAAAATGTAAATAATGACCCCCTTTAAAAATATACTTCAAGTTGATAGTATATTTTTAAAGGGGATCATTATTTACATTTTTTTTTGGTTTTTATAAACACAGTTTTTTTTATCAATCTGGTCATATTTTTTCTTCCCAGGTCCATACTCGTGCCTGTGATTATATGCTGATGACTCAGGAATCCTTGTGTCTCATAAAATAAATCTGAAGAAATTCTTTCTTATAGCATGAGTCTTATAAGATTGCTTAATTGACTATAAATTGTCTTTGCATCTTGGCAAGACAGAGTCTATTCTTTTTTGGTTTAAGTTTCAACTTAAACTGGCCCTAGCCTCCAGGTCACATGTAATGGTACTGCTATAAAGTACACATCTTTTGTTAAGTATTTAGGTGCAAATCTGGATCAAATTCTTTTGGCGTCGCCCTTTGATGCTTTGCATCAATGCTTTTCTTGTATACGTATTGCATGATATACGGTCTCGTACATCTACGTATTCAAATTTCACTTATGTTACCTGTCTATCTATAATATACGGAATTTCTAGCCCTTAAATATATAAGATACAATAACGAACAAAAAAAGTGTATGTATAGGATATCGACCGAGTACGAGGTTTTTCTGTATAGGAAAGACCTGGTCACGAATTAAATGTGACACCGAGAGCTAGAAAACAGGAAGGTGTACGAGGCCGATATCCGATATCCGATATCCAACTTTTGCCCAACGTTAAAACTATATTGGTTTGAGCATTTGATGAAATGCGCAAATATTATTTAAACACAACGCATATACAGGTAAGCTTTTATCAACGTTCTGCTTAAATACATTATATACTTTGCTTTCCCCTTTAAAATAAAAAATAAAAAAGCTAAATGTGCACTTTGTTAATAATAAAGTGAATAGATCTGTAATAGAAGGTATGTTAAAGAATGGATAATTCTGTTCATAGTATTTCGTATCAGACAATGCAGATTCTAGGACATTTGCCCCCGGACAGTAGCCCCCCGGAAGTATGCCCCCTTTTTGCCGTTGTGACTTGTCATTGTCGTGTATAGATTTAATGTATGCCAATGGAAACATTTTAGTTTTATTTATTTATGGATGCTATTTTGACTTTCACAAATTTGCGCGAGAGTTTTTGTGTATTTAAGCACAATGAAATTTCGAGAATAGGCGATGAATTATGGTAGCAAACAATTCAACAATGAAATATTTTTTTTAAAACAGGGAGTGGGGAGACAAATGTCCGCCCCTTCCAAAAATATGAGAGGGCAAATGACGCCATTGCAAAAAGGAGGCAAACTTCCGAGGGGGCATCTGTCCGAAGGGCAATGTGTGGATACCCAGCAGACCACGAAAGACTTACATATGCATATTGTTGGCAAGTGTGGAATATATGAACCGAAACTATATTTTATATAGCAGATTATAAAATGTTCTAGAATAAAATATGATCGTTCATCATAAAATGTTTTAAACTAAATCACTAATAACTTTATTTACATTTTAAAATCGTAATGAGTATGGTGTGATTTCTGCTATATAGTTTCATATATATGAACTTAAAGCGTCAATTTTGTTATATTATGAACTTAATGACAGAATTACTATTACTTTAAAAAATGATGCGATTAAATAAATGTTAAATGTGTCATAACTTTGACATGCTATCCATTATTTTTATTGAAAGATTTAATATAGGGATGCTGAAATAATTGCTTAGTTAAAAGGGTTTTAATTTTTGATTGCATTTCATGTTTTCTTTGTCTGCGCATAGGCAGGTCTATTTTTTCACGTGTATTTCATGACCGGGTCTGAAAAAACAGACCTGTGCACGTGCAAAAGATAGACCTCATAACGAACTTTCTTTTGTTTAAACAGGACTATCCGAAATATATAGACCTGTCACAAGCAATAGAGGAGGTGTGTAAAATCATTTAACACAGTACATTGCCAATGAGGAAAAAAACTCAAAAAACTTTACTAAATTAGAAAAAAATACAAATATCTTTTCTAAACTATGGAATGATATATCGAGCACTACTAATTTATTATTCTACGTGTCACTACATTTGAAAAAAAATAAAATAAGGAGGTTGTCTATTGTAATAATTTGAACAGGTATACACCACAATACGCACCTGTATGTATATATAGCACGATATTAGGTATAAACATCAGCACAAACATGTAGTAAATCTGCACGTGAAAGTCGTGCATAACTGTTATCTACAACTGAAAGGAATGTCATTCATAGATTTATAATGTATTACTACGTGCATTGGGGAAAATCGAAATATGAATCAATGGGACTATGTTGGATAAGACTTTGTCAGTTAAATATGAGTAATGGCAATTTATAAATTTACATAAAGATAATATGCACTTGTATTCCTAACAATAACAGACATCTGTTTTATGAAAAAATAACTTCATTTATGAATAGGAAATTATATACAAAGAAAATGTTGAGAAAAAAATTAAACACGCAATTTAAAGGAAACTAACAGATGAAATTGAATTACTGATGGAGGCATTAGGATTATTGGAAGTTTTTGTAATAAAATTAATGAATTTCACGAGGATCCTTTAAACATGAACGTTATTTGACCCTAATAGTGATTTCAGCGAAAGTTCGCGTTCGTGTATTAAATTTGCGTTTTTGGAAAAAATGCTCTCTTTGTCTCCTGAAAAAACTGCAATGTAACAAGTAATGCTGCTCGGTACCAGTTTGATTGTCGCTACACAATGTGCAAAGTCTTTCATTATAAGGAGTACCATCGTATCTCCCAATTTCTACTGGAAGTTTATGATTTGATGCTCTAAATTTGAATAAAATATAATCCGATTGCTCTAAACTTAAAAAATATTCTTCATACTTATGATCTTCTTTAAAACTTTTATAATTTAACCCTTTAAAACTGCCCTTATTAGTCATCATTTATGTTTAAATGCGTTTACTTTGTAAAAAATGTAATTGAATAAACAAAATGTTGTCAAAATATTTTTTTATAAGTTGATATCCTTTCCCTCAAGGTCCTTATATCTATAACAGTGAGACTTAAACAATTATTATTGTTGGCGAATTATTATAAAACTGAGGCAAATCGTTATTTTGCGCGGCAAATCATTCCAAACTTTCAGCTATCAGACGACAGTCACTTACATGAGACGAATCATTACACTTTCTATTTAAAACTTGTTTAGCAGTCTTATTTCTGAAAGAATTAATCTTTAAAGTTAAAATTTGAAGAAATTCTTACTTGGCAGATTTTTAAATCCAAAAAACAAAATATATCGCTGTTCAGTTTTGGTAGTGTGTGTTCGTTCAAAAATCAATTTAATTTATAGTCTGATCTAATTGACCTGTGCATTGACCTGTGCATTATGAATACATAATAGGACTCATTTTAATATTCTATCCCACTTCGGTATTAGTCATAGGTCAAGCATTGAAATTCACGTGGAGGTTATGTTAATGTGAAGGTTTTCGTTAAATCACAATAGTGCAGTCGGTTAAGAGAATGCCTGATAATTGATTGATTCGATCCTTACTGTTGCCATTGTTTTAGTACCCTTTCTTTATTTTTGCAGTATATTTTAATGGAACAGATTTGTAGTGTGTTTAACGGCATTGAAAAGACATTTACTGATGTTTATCCGTTTTAATTTTAAACATGAATTCTGAAAACATGTTATTTAAAAAGATTATAGACATAACAAAAGTAAAACATAATAACATAAAATAATCATATATAGCTTCAATAATGTTGAAAGTATTAATAAGAAAAAACATGGACCAACGCGGCCTCGAACTTAAAACACGTGTGGCACTTAGATTATAAACTCGTGCTTTACCCTATTGCGCTATATAACACTAAATTAAATTCCATCGTACAGCGTACATCTCACGGAACTTACCGAAGATTATTCTACTGTGTGCATCGGCCGTGTAATCAGTATGTAATTGACAGGTTAATAAAACCAAACAATACTTTACTTTAATGGCAATCGCTTTATCTATATGTAATAAAAATAACAAACTATGAAGACTCATATGATTTATATGGGCAGCATTTATGCTAATTTTAATGAAAATTTTGAAAATGTATTTGAATGTGTAACAAAAAAGAAAGCAATTTACACAGTATCAATGGAAATTACGCAAAGTGGTCATAATATTAAGGGTGGCGGCAGGTTCTTTTTTTTTTGGCGGTTTATTTCCCGGTTTGGTTATTTCGATACAAAACATCTTCATGCCATGTTTGATTTTTTGTAACCTTTGTCATTTATGGCCCTGTCCCATTAAATTTCATTTCATACATAACAAGTTCGAATGCCAGTTATATTTGCTTACCAATCGCACATTACCATACAGTTATACAGGAAGTACACGTGAGTGCAATAGATGTGCATTTTAAAACATAGTTTTAAAGTCGAACCATATTTAAATTGGCTTGTTTATTGAATACGAATACGAACAGAAATACGAAAAGTTTATTTGTATAAAGCATAGTACAATGCTTATAACAAGTATAAATTGTAATATATACAATGTTTGGAGATCAAAACATGGATTTTTCCAGCAAACGTTAGATGTTTCGTGGAATATTATGTTCAATATTCAATATAATATTTAACATGTTTAATATATATGTTGCGCTTGCATGCATAAGTTTCAAATAAACAGACACCAACCTACAATATCCTGAATAGTCTGCACTTAACTTATTCTATCATTTTTATGCTCCCCGAAAAATTTCGGGGGAGCATATAGTCGGCGCCTTGTCCGTCTGTCCGTCTGTCCGTCCGTCCGTCTGTCCGTCTGTCCGTCCGTTGTCTTGTCCGGAGCATAACTTGAAAACCCTTGGAGATTATTTGTTGAAACTTCATACAGTGGTAGAGGGCATTGAGGGGGAGTGCAGTGTCAAAGAACCATAACTCTATTTGGCCCGGTTTTTGAATTATCTCCCCTTATAGAAAAATCTTGTCCGGGGCATAACTCTAAAACTATAAGAGATATCAACATGAAACTTTGTAGGTGAATAGATCTCAATGGGTAGATGTGCAGTGCATAAGAACAATAACTCTTTTTGTCCTAATTTTGGAGTTATTGCCCTTTGTTAATTTTCATACTTTGAACTTTGTCCGGAACATAACTTGAAAACCCTTGGAGATAATTTGTTGAAACTTCATACAGTGGTAGAGGGCATCGAGGGGGAGTGCAGTGTCAAAGAACCATAACTCTATTTGGCCCGGTTTTTGAATTATCTCCCCTTATAGAAAAATCTTGTCCGGGGCATAACTCTAAAACTATAAGAGATATCAACATGAAACTTTGTAGGTGAATAGATCTCAATGGGTAGATGTGCAGTGCATAAGAACAATAACTCTTTTTGTCCTAATTTTGGAGTTATTGCCCTTTGTTAATTTTCATACTTTGAACTTTGTCCGGAACATAACTTGAAAACCCTTGGAGATAATTTGTTGAAACTTCATACAGTGGTAGAGGGCATCGAGGGGGAGTGCAGTGTCAAAGAACCATAACTCTATTTTGCCCGGTTTTTGAATTATCTCCCCTTATAGAAAAATCTTGTTCGGGGCATAACTCTAAAACTATAAGAGATATCAACATGAAACTTTGTAGGTGAATAGATGTCAGTTGGTAGATGTGCAGTGCATAAGAACAATAACTCTTTTTGTCTTAATTTTGGAGTTATTGCCCTTTGTTTATTTTAATACTTTGAACTTTGTCCGGAACATAACTTGAAAACCCTTGGATATAATTTGTTGAAACTTCATACAGTGGTAGAGGGCATTGAGGGGGAGTGCAGTGTCAAAGAACCATAACTCTATTTTGCCCGGTTTTTGAATTATCTCCCCTTGTAGAAAAATCTTGTCCGGGGCATAACTCTAAAACTATAAGAGGTATCAACATGAAACTTTGTAGGTGAATAGATCTCAATGGATAGATGTGCACTGCAAAAGAACCATAACTCTGTTAAGCCTTATTTTTGAATAATCTCCCCTTTTAGAAAAATCTTGTCCAGGACATAGCTGTAAAACTATAAGAGATATCAACATGAAACTTTGTAGGTAGATCAATCTCAATGGGTAGATGTGCAGTGCACAAGAATCATAACTCTACCTTGCCTAATTCTGGAGTTATTGCCCTTTGTTTATTTTTACTTTTTGAATTGTCCAGGACATAACTCGGAAAACATAAGAGATATCATCAAGAAACTTTGAAGGTTGATAGATCACATTGATTAGAAGTGCAGTGCAAAGAACTGTAACAGCCTTGCCTAATTTTGGAATTATTGCACTTTGAACTTTTTCCATGGACATAACTCTGAAACTACAAGAGGTGTACTTTCCTGTGTCCAAAACCTATTCGGGGAGCATCACCCGGCTCAAACCGGGCTCTTGTCTAAAATATAAAGACATGAAGAACACTAAAGCTCTTTAGGCTAAAAGTAATATTCACTGTTGCAAGTCAGTTCCTTTGAAAGATATACATGCAAATGCAAACATCTTAAACAATAAATTATGGTTCGAATATATTTCATTTTCAAATATTACTAGAAGAGATATTATGAAATACGTTGTCTATTTGCTAAGTAAATAAATTTAGACAAAGCACATATAGTTTTCTTAGAATTAGAAATCATTAGGCTACCGAATTTTATAACAAGTATTAATTGTAATATATACAATGTATGGAGATCAAAACATAGATTTTCCAGTAAACATAGGACGATTCATAGAATATTATGTTTAATATTCAATATTTAACATGTTTAATATATATGTTGCACTTGCATGCATAAGTTTCAAATAAACAGACGCCAACCTACAATATCCTGAATAGTTTGCACTTAACTTATTCTGTCATTTTCTAAAATATAAAGACATGAAGAACACTAAAGTCCTACAGACTAAACGTAATATTCACTGTTGCAAGTCAGTTCCTTTGAAAGATATACATGCAAATGCAAACATCTTAAACAATAAATTATGGTTCGAATATATTTCATTTTCAGATATTACTAGAAGAGATACTATGAAATACGTTGTCTATTTGCTAAGTAAATAAATTTAGATAAAGCACATATAGTTTTCTTAGAATTAGAAGACATTAGGCTGTCGAATTTTATAACAGACGGCCAGTGACAATAATAAGGTTTAAAAAGCCTTTTCCTCAATTCTCTATAACGTGGACAGACTAACAAAAAATGATACTCTGTTTCAGGTTGTCTCATTAAACAAGATTTGCGTATTCTTTCTGATCTTGGTATATTTTCATATCAACCAGATTCTACACATAAGTTATGTGATGACGTTCTAAATTTAGTAAGAACAATTCTATGATTTTTGTCTGTAATTAAATCAAAATACCTTTCACATTTAAAATCATGTTTAAAAATGCTATAAGTTTGCAGGCGACCAGAATTGTTTATATCAGTATACCACTTCTGTATAAAAGTATCTATAATTCTTTGTCTGATAATGACAAAGGGAATATCTGTATCAAACTGGTTAATCCATACATACGCTAAACCATGGGTTGTTAAAATGTTTTTAATACAAAAAGCCCAGTTTTTCTAGTTATATGTATTCCCAGAATCAACATCTTGCTTAAGCATTGAATAAACTTTTTTAACAATCTCTGTATCGTCAAGCTTAATAATTTTCACCCAAAACTTAATCATCTTAATTTGTCTCATCACAGAAAAAGGGTAACGGCCTAATTCACCGTATAGCGCCGAGATGTTAGTTGATTTTCGAACGCATAAAAGTCGTCTCAAAAATTTTATATGTATTTTTTCAACATCGCGTCCGTCATGCATTCCCCAAATTTCTGATCCAAAGTTAAGGATTGAGCCGACAAGTGAATCAAAAATTCTACATTTCTGAGAAACAGACAACTCAATATTATTAAATATGGTAAAAACATTATAAAGAACAAATGAGGCATGTTCAGATATATATTTCTGAGTTCTATACCAGTTTCCGTTCTTTAACAAAGTGATACCTAAATTTTTGAATGAATTCACCAGTTCAATAAGGGTGTCGTTAACATAAAAGTCATGGCGTGTATGTTTGCCCTTTTCAAAAATCATTGCTTTTGTTTTCGAGGTATTTATCTTTAATCCCCAAAGACTACAGTATCTCTCGACATCAGACATCATCGACTGTAAACTCTGCGGGGACTTAGCAAACAATACTTGGTCGTCTGCGAAAAGTATTAAGAATAGCTGAAACAGGTCGCTATGAGGGTATGTAAACAACAATTAACCAATAGCGACCAGTTTCGATAAACAAGCTGTGGATTTTGTATTTTGGCTCTAAAGAACAATTTAAATACAAATACAAATACAAAATTTTATTCAGCATAAAACATAAACATATGTTTAGAGCCAATACAAACAAAAATGTTCAGCGACAGACATGACAAAAGAAATGAAATTTTATCCGAAGAGAGTAGTTCAAATTACATAAACAATTCTCACAAACGGTCTAGATATACAAAAAAATACTAAATATATTGTTACATATATATATTTAAAAAAAAGTTCTAGTTATTAAGGAAAAAAATTAGAGTTAGTAGTAAAGATATTTAAATTTAGAGAGTGTATTATGAGATGCGGTTTTTCATTGCAAAATAAATATATTTTGCTAAGTTCAGTAGAACAGATTTAGATTTTGATGACATTAATTTTTCGAATTTAGTGATATTTGGCCAACGACAATAATATTGTTTAAAAAATTTACTTCTTAAGTCACGGTGAAATGGACATACTAGCAAAAAATTGTACTCATTTTCAATGGTTTTCATATTGCACGATTTGCAGAGTCTCTGTTCTCGTGGAGTATCATTATATCTTCCAGATTCTATAAAAAGATTATGTGATGAAGTTCTAAATCTTGACATAGCAATTCTATATTTCTTATCAGTAATCACTTTCAGATATTCTTCTAATTCGAATTCATACTTAAAGACACAATATGACTGTAAACGATTGGAGTTATTGATATCAGAGTACCATTTTTGGGGAGGCTATGCCGACCCAATGTTAATACCGTCCGTCAAATCTTACTGCCGCGGTAATCAGGTCAAAAAATAGTACCTTGATTTTTTCTAAGCTGACTCATCACTCATCACAGACATTTACAATATGAAAATATTTTCATTCTTTAATTTCATATCAGATATAATTCTATATAATTCTCTGAAAAATTCTTGATTTTTGCTTATTTTTTCAAAATCACTACTCCGTGACGTCATACTGCCGCGGTAATCAGGTTTAGGCATACGTACGTCTGTAATAAATAGTTCTGATATGAAAACCCTTCTACATAATAACTTTATCAATAATTTTTTAACAAAAAGCATAAATGAAAATTTATAAGTAAATGCTTTAATTAGGTGGCAAATATTCTTTATTATTTTTGATAACAATTTTCCAATTACTACGCAGCGACCAACTGTTTATGACGGGTCATTAACTAGAACGTTGCAACACCGTAGTCTCAATATCATGCATGTTCTTTTGTTGATATAAACCATTAATAGTCCTTAATATTTTTAAAGACAAATAATGGTTAATTGTCGTTTACATCAGAGACATAGATCGTGCTTGCATGATAACTAAGGAAAACTAACTTATTAGTACACCCTAGGAGGCTGTACGCGGAAAACGCTCATAAACCGCTATATCATATAGCTGTAAAGTGAACAGTTAAATGACAGAAATATGTGGTCAAATATGTTTTAACAAGGAAATAATTATTTCAGAGAAAGACGCAAAGATCAGTCTTCAATCAAATGAATGATCCCGTTTTGTGTAATTAGAACGTTTATTCAATTCTAGGGCAACGCATCATAATTTGATAGTCCATGTGTAATAAAATTCAAATTTTCAATACAGATTATGAGATACATAAAAAATATTAAAGAATAAGAGGCTTAAAAAACAACAACAAAAAACAACAAAAAACGCATATATATACGAATGACTTACAGTTTAGCATCGGGAATTCATCAACATATCTTACGAAACTTTAATTTGAAAACGATATTTGCGGGCGCTGAAGTGATTAATGTTTATTTGAATAAATCAAATAAAAAAACTTATATGTTTGTGTTCTAAAAATAATCGGCGGCATAAGAGGAATTTCGTTTTCATTTTACAACACTTGAAAAAATACTACAGAAAATGTGTTGTTGTTTTTTTTGTTTTGTTTTCAACAAAAGTGTGTGTGTTTTAAGTTTATTTATACTCGGGGCCGGAATAACCATATGTCCGAGATTATAGCATCGGGGACGTCTTTTTCAAGCCGAATCTTCCTGGCAGCCCATTCTTCGTTCGTTGGTGGTAAAGGAGACGACAATACTGGCAAGGCATCAACTTCCTGACTGACGACAACAAAAACGGCATTCATTAGCGCCAAACCTCCAGAGTAAGTCACGACAGGTCAACCAATCACCTCTGGTACTTGAGATGACTTGACCTTGACCTGCCGTGTGCCTTCTCCGCGACGTGCACGCCTCTGGAGGGATTTGGGGAAGTTTCAACAAAAAACTTCCGAAACACGCTATTTATAAATTATAACATCATTCATAGCACTGACGCTTCGATGTTTTCATCTATTTGCAGGAAATGGTCGACAGGGAAAACCCTACGTAATAACAGCACACTCTGTTAACAATAGATTTTCCGCAGTTATATTTCAAGCTAGTGAGGTTTAAAAAATACATGTATAATCTATATATTAACTACCATAAGTTGGTTGAGTGTTGGCGGTAAAAAAAGAAGATATAACTTCCTGGTCAATTTTCACTTAGGTTGATTCAATTTTGAATAAGCTTTGCAGATATGTATTTTTTCAAGAAATATTTAGTTTTCATAAATATCCGAAGCCGTCAAAGTCAGCGACGAGTTATGAAATGGGAATAATTTTCTGAACAGATTTGCTTCGGAAGAAGACATCTTTCTGTCCGTAGAGCATGGGTATTAATACTCATCACAAGACAGTATCTTATTGATCTCAATTATGGTACATGACATGTAAATATGTATAATTTTTATGTTCAATAAAAATGTTGCATAACTTGCAGTTGTTATTATCATTCAATGATATTAAAATGACATAAAGTATTTATGATGAACAGTCCTAGAAGGAACAGTCAGTTGTAAAATGTTATTGTTATCTTATAATGAACAGTCGTCATACTTTCTGGTATGTCATTCATATTGACAGTTTAGGTTTTTCAAAATTTGCAGGATTAGCAGTCCGAATGTAGACCTCAATGAAATGTTCTGGAATATTAACAAAATGAATAGTCAACCATATTAACCATATATATATGAATGGTTGAACACAACAGTAAGGATAAATGACACAATGTGCATATCTTCTTAGTTTGGTAATAATTGAAATAACAACACATTTTAAGCAAAAAGAAAAGAAACTTTAAGTCTGAAACATTCTGTCATAGCCTCCCCATCAGTACATTCAGTGCTTTGATTGTAAAAAGATATCAATAATTCTCTGTTTAATCAATGAAAAAGGAATATCGATTTCAAATTGATCATTCCATACATACAATAAACCATGTTCTTGTAAAATATTTTTTATCTGCAAAGCCCAATTTTTCCCATTATATTTTAAATTACGATCTGCATCTACTTTAAAAATTAAATAGCTTCTTCTAACCAGAGCAGTATCATTCTGTTTTAAAATTTTTATCCAGTACTTAATCATATTTATTTTTCGAATGAATAACAAAGGAATTCTTCCTAATTCTCCATAAAGTGTAGATAAATTTGTTGACTTTTTGACACCCAAAATGCGTCTTAAAAACTTAGTGTGAATAGACTCAATATCCTTTGCTTCATGTATACCCCATATTTCGGATCCAAAATTTAGAATTGAAGATACTAGTGTATCGAATAACTTACACTTTTGATCCATTGGTAGTTCTACATCGTTAAATATACGAAATAGATTATTCATAGCAAATGATGCATGTTGGGCGATGCATTTTTGCCTACGGTACCAATTACCATTTTTGAATAATGTAATACCTAGGTATTTAAAACAGGTTACTGTTTCTATAATATTATTATAAATTTTGAAGTTATACATGGTGTGCCTCCCATTTTCAAAGATCATCGCTTTTGTTTTTGAAATGTTAATTTTTAAACCCCATAAATTACAATAATTTTCCACATCAGTTAACATAGACTGTAAAGTTTCAGGCGTTTTAGCAAAAATTGCCTGATCATCTGCATACATAAGAATGAACAGTTTTAATTCATTTATAGTAAAAATGCCATCAAGATCAGTATTTATATTATCTAAAATGTCGTTCACAAAGAGCATGAAGAGCAGAGGTGAGCTGGGGTCACCTTGCTTCAAGCCCACGTCTGAGTTGAAGAATGCAGATGTATCTGACTTATACCTTACACAAGACTTTACTGTTTTATACATTGATTTTATGGCCATAACAAATTTACAACTGACATTATCTGACAAAAGTTTTTGCCACAAAAAGTTTCTTTCAATTTTGTCAAAACACTGTTGATAATCAATGAACACACAATATAGTTTTTCACCAGAATTTAAAACTTTAGCTATTATAGAATTTAGGATAAATATGCAATCAATTATCGATTTTCCTTTTTGAAATCCGAATTGGCTTTGTGTAATCTTTTCGTGTTTTTCAGTCCATTTCGTTAAACGGTTAAGTAATAATTGTGAGTAAATTTTTGCTATAACATTAATTAAAGTAATTCCACGATAGTTCTTTGCATCATTTATATTGCCTTTTTTGAAAATTGGAGTAATAATCCCTTCCCCCCACGAGCGCGGGTATTCTCCTGTATTAAAAATTCTGTTATATAAATTAAGTAATACTGGCGAGATAATGTCATATGTCGATTTAAAGATTTCGCTAGTTGAATTATCGATACCTGGCATTTTATTATTATTCTGAGAAAAAGTTGCTGCGCGGAGTTCTGCTTCTGTGAAATTCATATCTAAGTCTTCATTTATTATATTTTGGGAAAAGTCCGGGTCCGGTTGATTATTCAATAATGACTCCCCAAACAGACTTTTAAAATGGTCATGTAATTCATTAACTGTTAACGTTTCAGCCTTTGTATGTGTTCTATTTAAAGTTTTTTTGATATTTTACCAAAATTTACGTGGTTCGTTTTTTGCTAAATTATTAATACGATGCCCTTCTTTTATTTAAAAATATTTTAAATATGGTTTGACTTTAAAACTATGTTTGAAGATGCAGTAAGACTCCAAACGCGTAGAAATGTTTATATCGCTATACCAGCGTTGTAAGTATGCGTCAAATACAATCCATAATTGATTTCCTTTTTTTGAAAACAAAATTGTTCATCGTCCAGTTTTTCATATTTATTTGACCATTTTGTTAATCGATTTAATAGCAATCGAGAATATATTTTAGCAAGGACGTTATAATTATGTTGTATCATAGTTTGGAGACTTTTCTGTTGAAAATGTGTCAGGGTTAAATCGTATACATATACATGCACAGTGCGTTAACTGGAGTGCGGGTATTAGTTACCCGCACTCCAGAGCATGCCCATTGATTGGCTCATTTTTGCTGGGGTTTACATATTGTGGCGGCAGAGAAAGGGAAAGCGACAGAAATGTCATATTCAGATGTTCGTTCATTGGTTCATTTTTGCCGGGGTTTCATATTGTGACAACAGGGGACGTGCTTTTATGTTTGACTATGATACAAAAGAGAAAGAACACCAAAACACTCGGCAATCTGATTAATACTCGGGGGCTACGCCCCCTCGTACAAATCAGATAGCCTCGTGTTTCGGTGCTCTTTCTATTACTTGTATATGTTTGTGGGGATACAAATTCAAGGACAGGTTTAAAACCCGATTATATAAATCATGATGTACAGTTACCGGATCATGGTTATTCAGACATTGACTCGTATTTACCGTGAGCGATCAAATAATATGATACACAAGATCAACAAGTAAAGGCGGTTTCATAACTTGGATTGTAAACGGACGACTAGATATGGATTAAAGTGTCGGTAAACCTACCTGCTATACATCCCAAACAAAAAATAACAAATTATATCAAAATTCTGAATAAATCTGGAATAAATCATGTTTTTCTGATATATAAATACAATTTGTTCATGATTCATAAAATGCACCATAAATAAATTGTGCTTTTACTGGAAAGTGAAGTCCCCATTTATTATAGATCCATTGAAAAAAAATCAGATTTATTAACAATTCAGTACAAACTG
Organism: Ruditapes philippinarum; assembly: GCF_026571515.1. Classification (NCBI taxonomy): domain Eukaryota; kingdom Metazoa; phylum Mollusca; class Bivalvia; order Venerida; family Veneridae; genus Ruditapes; species Ruditapes philippinarum. The sequence goes on along the minus strand of NW_026854214.1, from coordinate 8,752 downwards.
AACTTCCACTAATTGCTTAAACTAAGAGACTTGAAAAAAAGGTGAAGAAAAAAATCCTATTTTTTTCCAGTGTCAAGTTCGGTAATGAGAAAAGGGATTTTTTTAAAAAAAATAAATATTTTTGCCGTCGTGATGTCCATAACCGATTATTGCTACATCACGTATTTAATTATTTTCACTAAATACATCATTGCGTAACAGTGGTAAAGGCGGTGGTTCATAACCCACTAATTAAAAAGTTAAGGTGTACGAGTAAAAACTAGATATTTGAACCAGAATAAAGAACACAAATACTAACTTCCCGGTTTGTTTCCGTTTTATGACGCTAAATACTTAAAAAAAAAACTTCTTTTCAATTCTAGCCCGGTTATCTAGTTCAGATATTTGAAAAGTAATTTGATATTTTGCCTCTGCACCACAGGAACTTGAAATTCTATCACTATTAACGATAATATGCGAAATATACCCCCTATATACTGTTTTTTTATAGTATATAGGGGGTATATTTGGAAATTTTAATTAATATTGGTTATTTGATAGAATTTCAAGTTCCTGTGTCTGCACAAAGGTTTTGTATCGATTGGCCACAATAAAGATTCGCCACTTTTAAGTAACGATTATTTACAGATATTAAATTATCATTAACATAAAATCAACAATTAAATGTAACTAATAAACCATTTATTAAATCATTTTGTAACAACTGTCCTTATTGGTCATCATTTATGTTTAAATGCATTTACTTTGTAAAAAATGTTGTCAAAATATTTTTTTTTCAAAAGTTGATATCCTTTCCCTTAAAGTCCTTATACCTATAACAGTGAGATTTAAACAATTAATATTGTTGGCGAATTATTATAAAACTGAGGCAAATCGTTATTTTGCTCGGCAAATCATCCAAACTTTCAGCTATCAGACGACAGTCACTTACATGAGACGAATCATTACACTTTCTATTTAAAACTTGTTTAGCAGTCTTATTTCTTTAAAGTTGAAAATTGAAGAATTTCTTACTTGTCAGAATTGTATATACAAAAATAAAAAATACCGCCGTTCAGTTTTGATAGTGTGTGCGCGTGTGTGTTCTTTACTTTACTTTATTGGAAATCGCTTATAACTAGAAATGTTTCGTCACGCCAGGGATGCCCCTGCATGCAGCCAAAATTTCAAATGTTAAAATATTTAGTTCCAAATTTTTTTTTTTTTTTTTTTTTTTTCATTTAAAGTTCAAAGCCCTTAAAACTATTCAATGTTAACACAAACCATTTTTATACAAAGTTCAAGGCACTGAAACTATTCAGTGTTAACCTTTTGTCAATTGCATATTGCATATTTGTAGCCAAAATAATGACTACATACATTTCCACAAAAGTATGAGTGCTGAAAGTATTCAAATTTTTTCCAACATTCAAGAGAGATAACTTTGTCCAAAATCATTAAACCACGACCAAAACTTGAACTGCTTATTCATATGGTGTATCCATATGTCAAATTTGAGTAGAATGTGTAATATCGTTGGAGAGTTATAAAACGGAAACTGAAAATTTCATATTATTTTGAAAGTGAAAGGGGCATAACTCTGCCAAAAATCATTGAACCATGGCCAAATTCGAACTTGACCTGTGCATTCCTTTGACGTATCCATATGTCAAATTTGAGTTGAATGCGTAATACCGTTTTGGAGATAATGAACGGAAACTGAAAAAATCATCGGACCATGACCAAATTCGAACTTGACCTGTATTTTCTCAATTGAAATATTCATATGTCAAATTTGAGTTGAATGTGTTTCTAAGATAATGAACGAAAACTGATGATGACGGAAGGACGGAATGAAGGAACAGGGTAACACTATAAATAGCGAGGGGGCATAAAAATAAATAATCAAAGCACAGAAGGCGCTGAATTTGTTTGGGTCTCAGAATGTAAGAAAGGTGCAGGTTGTGAGATTATATGTATAGTGCCACCAATGCTTTCCAGCGTTTTAATTGTAGTAAATTGGCTATAAGACTAATTGCAACACTGATATTCAATCCAATGTTTATTTGACTTTAACAATTTGGAAAAAAATGAGTTACCTTTACTGGGATTTGAACTCCAGACCTCTCGCTTCCTAAGCGAGCCCGAAAACCCTTCAGCCACGGTGAATTTATATGTGAACGGGCTGAAGAAAACCATATTATTCTAAATTAGGGCTTGTAACGACTTTAACTGTTGTTTAACACAGATGTAAATAATCCTGGAGCTTACTATAAGCATTTATATTTATAAAGAATCAAAGGGCTGCAAGTTCTGTGGTATTGTCTGATCTTTGCAATCTAAATCGTACTGTATATCTGTATGCTTTTTCCTGTATAGGTTTATTCTTATGTATTATAATTCACTTTGCAAGGCACCAGAGTTTGATACATACGGAATTCTGCATAACTAGAGTTGCATCAAAAAATCATTTATGTTCATTTTTTACGACAGCCACACTTTATCACTTAAATTTACCACACTTAAAAAAGAATTTAACAAAAAAAAAGTTTCCTCGACTGGAATCGAACTCGAGACCTCTCACTCACTAAGCCAGCGCGTTACCACTGTACCACGGAGAAGTTATACACAGAGAGTCTGAATAACATCAAGTCATTCTAAATTTAGAACTTCCATTGCATTTCGGGTTTGTAATCTTTATTAATTTCGAGGTATTTTGTTCAGGGTAAACCTGTTGTTTAAAACTGAAGTAAATATTTTAGCGAAAATCCTCCCGCCCAAACAGTCCGACATGTAGAATCTATATATTCCACTACTCGGTTTGTGTAGTATTCGGTAATAAATAGTATTTTCATTGATAAAATCATATTCATCCGCGTAATTTGTGATTGTGCATTTATTGACAATTCTATAAGCCAACGCTATTGTTTAACTTTAAATGCGTTGTAATTTGTTGGATACTTGTAACAAAATAAAATATTTCTTTCTTTTAAATCGCTAGTTTTAAGCTGTTTTGAGAACTACTTGTTGTTAGGGTTGTCGTAAACTTCTGTGTCAGAGATTGAATGTCCGCTTTGTATTTAGTTATTGTCGATCAGAAAATACAATAAAACAATATTAGAAATCTTCGACCATTCGGGAATTACTTTGCTTGAAAATTGATGCGCCTGTCTTTGACCATCTTTACGCAGTGATCTCCCCTGAATTTTTCGGCTTTAGTGTACATACAAAAGGGAAGTAACCGCTTCAAAAAAGTGGACTACTTTCGGCATTTGCAATTAACAACATTAGACTCTGAAATTTCGCTACCATTATTTGTTTGGTCTGACGACCCAAACAAATAAAAACTATAAAGACCCATATGATTTATAATTTAACAATACAGTAAAAAACGATTATCTTTATAACGATTAGACCCAATTTGTTCATAAATTAATATGCAAATAAGACAGTGTTCTGTTTTCTGTTTGTCGTGTAATTTAAGCTCTGTTAAAATCGCAGTGATTTCTGCTGCTTGTTCATCACACCGTATTACCGGCGCCAGTGTGATGGCAGATAGCTGAAATGTACCGCTCGGTACAGGTATTGGTATTATTATATTACACAAATACTGTCCATTTCATTGCTATGAAACTATTGTCCATTGACTGGAGATACTATTAGGTAATTTTGGATTCGTTTAATCCTGTTTTTAGGCTATGTAAAACGAGTCCAAAATTACCTAATAGTATCTCCAGTCAATGGACAATAGTCTCATAGCAATGAAATTTGCCGTATTTGTGAATTATAATAATACCAACCAAATTTATAACCTACCTGCACCGAGCGGTAAATTTCAGCCATCTGCCATCACTACATGGCGCCGGTAATATCATGTGTTTATGTGTTCATGTGTTCACATGTGTTCATGTGTTTATCAGCTTGAACCAATAACATTATTTGCCAAACACTCTGCAGATCAGCCGCTTTAAGTTTTGTATGTTGTACAACACACGAGAATATCATATTGTATCATGGTCAGAGAGCAGTTTTAATCTGACATTAATTAGTTTTACATATAATTATTCTTTGTACACTGAAAATTAAAGGAAATGCATGTCTATTATAAAATCATTTGATGCTGAATTTCATAAGACACATATCAACACTGAAATTGGAGCATCGCAAAACAAAATTGAAAATATTCGAAGATTCTTTTTACAGTTTGCATGTCATATATGTTTATTTATTTTCATTTCAATTCATCAAAATCTAGCAATTTCGTTAAAAATCAGATAAGCATTTGTACCTGAATGGCATTTTGAACCTGTTCAATATCCCACAAGCCTCGTCTCCTTAGATTCATTCTGTGTAAATGTCTCTTCAATTGACGATAGCTGAAAAGGCATACAAAGTGTTTAGTTGATTATGTTGATTTGGCTATAACTAGCAAATGTAGCTATATGAAGATCACCTATTTATACATAGAAGGACCCGTGGTCGAATCTGCATATCACCCTATCGTGAGCATGACAGATGCAGTTCTAAAAGCATAACACTGCCAGACATAGTCGAGTTCATAACCTATGTTCACAGGACAAGCATAATTATGTTATGAGTAGCACATTTTATAATAAATATACCCATTTCATATCACTGATCATCTTGTTCATAACATAACATGTATGTGTCATGTGGTTAAGTAAATAATGTCAAATTTTAGTTTAACAATTCCCTCACAGTAGATCTACATACAGTAATCTTAATCAAAGGGCTGAAAGCTCTCTGGTATTTTCTGATCTTTGCAATCTAAGTCGTACTGTATATCTGTATGTATTTTCCTGTATAAGTTTATTTTTATGTACTATAATTCATCTTGGAAGGCACCAGAGTTTGATACATACGGAATTTGCATAACTAGAGTTGCATCAAAAAATCATTTATGTTCATTTTTTTCTGACAGCCACACTTTATCCTTGCATATCATGGCTACTTCCTCAACAAAGACACTAAAAAAGAATTTATAAAAAAGTTGCCTAGACTGGGAGTTGAACTACAGACCTCTCACACACTAAACGGGCGCGTTACCCCTGCACCACGGAGATGTTTTACAAACAATGTCTGAATAAAATCAGGTGATACTAAATTTAGAACTTCCATTGCATTTCGGGTTTGTTTTCCTTTATTAATTTCGAGGTATATTGTTCCGGATAAAGCTGTTGTTAAAAATTGAAGTAAATAATTTAGCGAAAATCTTCTCGCCCAAACAGTCCGACATCTAGAATCTATATATTCCACAACTCGGCAGTCAGATTTATTTGTGTCGTATTCGGTAATCGACATCGCTAAAAATAGCATTTTCATTGATTAAAATCATATTCATACGCGTAATTTGTGATTGTGCATTTATTGACAATTCTAAAAGCCAACGCTACTTTTAAACTTTGAATGCCTTGCTATTTGTTGGATACTTGTAACAAAATAAAAATATTTCTTTCTTTTACATCGCTAGTTATAAGCTGTTCTGAGAACTACTTGTTGTTAGGTTTGTCGTGAAATTCTGTGCCAGAGATTGAATGTCAGCATTGTATTTCCTGAACTGCGTTCAGAAAATACAAAAAGGAACCAATAAAAAGATTCAAATTATCTGAAATAAACTAGCTCACCTTATATCTAACCCCATATCCGATTTCAATAACACAAGTATTTCCTTGTAGGCATAGCCTTTCTCAAAATGAGTTTGTATAAACTCGTCCATATTTACTGCTTTAACTACTGTACTTGAAGAATTTCTCTTGTTCACCGGAAGGCGATGATGCGATGATGAAAACACGACAGTACGATGGTGAAAACGCGATAGTACGATGGTGAAAACACAACAGTACGATACTACGATGATGATAACGCGAAAATCACGAAACTACGATGGTGAAAACGCGACAGTACGATGGTGAAAACACGAAATTGTATCGCCTTTTCATCATCGTCATTTCGTACTGTCGCGTTTTTCATCATCGTACTATCGCGTTTTCATCATCGCACTTTCGCGTTTTCACCATCGTAGTTTTCGTGATTTCGCGTTTTCACCATCGTACTATCGACTATCGCGTTTCAGATCAACACATTCATAGGCGATGGCCCTAACGGCATTCCGTAGTTTTTCTGCATTTCGTATGTAGGATTCAGTGCGCTAGCCGGGTGTCGAGGTTACATCATGTACAGGTAGATATATTTTTATAATACACATGTACAGAAAGTAAAAAATTTGACAAATTTTTATTATTTTATTTGTATTTTTTTTTTTCTTTGTACAGAATAGTCTCTTGTTATAGGGCATATTTTATTTATATAGAAATACAAAGTAGTAAACAGGGAAAATTTTATCCGCAGATGAAAAGCATCAGTTCAAGGTCATACAAAAGTTGAAAAAACAATTTTAGGATTTGGCCTTGTAATGCAATTTTACCTTCGATCCTAACAATATTGGTTACTATCTTTAGATATAAACACATTTTACAATATACTGTATGCATAAATGTACACATATAAAGTTCAAATTCCTGTATTTTTGTGATTTTTTTTAATTGATAATATTTGGCATGAACTTCAAAAGTTTGGATATAATAGATAAATGTAGATAACAAGCATATTCTTTGTGTGGGGAGAAATGAGATATTAATATTCACTCTGTTTGTCTACTTTTACTTGATTCATGTATCTGCGGAGTAACACTTACAAAAATATTTAAAAAACATAAAATAAGATTTGGTGCTAATTTGTGTTTTTTTTTCCTTTAAAAGCACTTGAATATTATTATACAGGTTTATAGACAATTTTAATTCAAAATATCTTAAAATAACAATATTTCAAATTGAAACTTACCTGGTATTGTTGTATTGTTACATTGCATTGACTTCAACTTTGTACGAAAAAATAGAAAAATACATTGCAATATGTCACTGTTTCTGTTAGAAAAGTATGTTTGTGTAACTGTTTACTTTTTTACTGTCAATATATATACATGTACACAAAACAGTGAACCAGGTATACGGTGCATATTGATTACATTATACTGGATGGCAAAATACATGTGCTCAGTTTTATTTTTATCTTGTTCACTGTTTTTTTTTTTTTGACTGTCGATTTATACTGAACAGTGAACAGTTGTGTAAGAAAGTTACATTATTTACGTTACATTGGACGACAAGTTACATGTGCACAGTTTTATTTTTACTGTGTTCACTGTTTTTTTACTGTCAGTATATACGTAACAGTGAACAAAATGTGTAATTTAGGTGCATTATTTACGTTACGTAGGTGGACAGTTTTTACAAATTAGTGTCCTGATAACCGTGTTTATTTTTTGTCTATGTTCACTGTTTATTTTTGTTTGCATCACGATCCAAACAGATGTCATTGTTTCATACATTTGTATATTAATGCCATATTGACATGATATTTAACTAGTTAATAAAACGTCTCATCAATGTCTATGATATTTATTGTTTGTTTTACTATCCATTTGAGCCGCGTCACGACAAAACCAACATAATGGGTTTGCGACCAGCATGGATCCAGACCAGCCTGCACATTCGCGCAGTCTGATCAGGATCCATGCTGTTCGCTATCAGTTTTTTTACTTGTCATTTGTCTTGTGTAAAAAAGACAAAATGCCTGATGAACAAATTAGCTCAACTGTCCGAAGAATAATGGTGCTGTCCTCATTTTGATGTCATGAGTGTCCGCCTTGGTACACCACTTTGGTTAAAGATTTTTGAGCAACGTCAAGCTTGTTAAATCATCAAAATACAAGAACCATTAACATGTGACGAGTGTCGGCGTTGGCATACCACTTTGGTAAAAGATTTTGGGGCAACATCCAGCTTATAAAGCAATCAAATTTTATGATCCATTTACATATTGCCTTTGAGATTCTCCGTAATAGAAGACGCCAAGCCAATAACTCTAGCATGGTTTTTTGACAGAATTTATGGACCATTTTGAACCAAATTAATATTGCTTAATTTTTCTCATGTACTATCATTGAAGATTAATGATCATGTGTACTGAAGGTATTCATTTGAAACTAAATACATGTCTTCGGGATCTAATTGAATGTCACTTTCCAAAACAAAATTTATCCAAAACTCATAACTCTAGAGTGGGTTTTACTGAATTATGGCTCTTTTTGAACTTATTGAAGGTATTTACTTTAATCTTAATGCATGATTTCGTGACCATAAATAGAGGTAACTAACCAAGGACCATTACTCTTGACATTGATGTTGACTGATCATTAAAATCTGGAGACAAAGTGATCCCTCGAAAGCATTAAACACAACAAAATTACAAGAGAATTGCAGACTCGGTTTGATTGAGTCTGCACATGAGGGATAATGAATGCGTGCAACATCCCTCACGCCCCTTAGCACCGGCTTGTGCGGTACTCAATTTTCAACTCTTAATAGAAACCCTCTGTTAGCTCGGAAAATTCTTGGGTAAAAGGGACTCCACTGAGGACCAAATGCATATAGAAACAAAATTTGAATTTCTTTCATATATCAGCTGGGGCACTTAAAACAGTAATATTAACAAAAGATAATTAAGAAATATACTCCGACATAAATTGAAAATCATACTTTGTACTTTTTAATTTTGGGTAATTTTCCACAATTAGAATAATTATTCTGGGAAAACAGAGAGGGCGCATGAAATTTTACATATACAAGTTATTGAGCAAGACCTACATCTAATGGAACATTAATCCCAAAATCATGTCCAGTCCTGTCATGCC